>NW_026614366.1:0-105500 GCF_020520425.1 Spinacia oleracea | reverse complement strand
ATAAGAACTATTTGCAAGTTCCTTGCCAGTCAAGGATTTTTTTCCCCTTCAACTTCTCCTTTCGAGAATTGATCGAATGTTGAATGAATTGTTGTTGCCATATTAAAAACTACAATTGCAAGAATAAACAAATAAATAACCATTCACAGTTTCTCTAATAAACTTAAATTCTAGCATTCATGCATAATTCAATGTTTATTAAGCATTTTATTCAAGTTATGTGTTCCGGCAGGTGTGAATAAAATGATTCCAAGATCCTAAATCATTGAAGAACTAAGCACAGTTTGTCGACTTAATCCTAGAACTCTTAGGTAAGCAAAACCTTTTGCTAATAGTCTAGAAACTATTCTTGGTTGATAGGTACGTCTAAGAACTTATTAGGTAAACCTATCGAATTTGCCACGACATAAAAGGACTCCTTACTTATATCGTTGAGTTTCACCAAAACTAACATGTACTCACAATTATTTGTGTACCTTGCCCCTTTAGGACCAATAAGTAACACCTCGCTGAGCGAAAACTATTACTAGATTGATGTAAAGATATCCAAGCAAGTGTATATTTTGGCATGGCACCTTTTAACTCAATTTTTAAGTTTGGAACTTAAGGCTCTTACTATGTTGGTTAGATTTTAAGTGAACTAAAATCCTTAATCATGCACATAATCAAGCTTTTGATCTCATGCATTTTAAGACATATTTAAAGCAATAAATAACTTAAAACATGCATAAGATATTTGTGATCTAGTATGGCCCGACTTCATCTTGAAGCTTTGACTTCAAAGTCCGTCTTGAAAATCTCCGTGGGAGGCACCATTTTCTTCAAATAGGATAAGCTATAACTAATTACAACTATTTGATGGTTCGCAGACCATATTTGAATTGAAAAATAACTTTGGTACTTTAGACCAATTACATTCAAATTAATGGTACGCAGACCATATTTTCTATCCTATTTGGGCCATACTAGTCACTTCATAACCTGCAAAACAATACATATACAATATATACCATTCACCCATTCATTATCATGAATGGCCCACATAGCTGGTTAGTAAAACACATTATGCATCACGTAAATATTTGTAGCAATTAATCAAGGGCACCAATAATCTACCAATTATTCAGTCCTTATTAATTCTAATCAAGTTGTTTTAACCTTAAGGATTTGTAGACCTAATCAAGAGTTTATGACTAAAAAGCGCTCCCACTTAAACCATAAATTCATATGCTTTACCAATTTTAAACATAAAAATGTATTTCTAGTCCAACCGGAAACATACAAATTTAATTAAAATTTAAAGCTCATATCAATTTATAATTGAATCCAAAAATTTAATTTAATTTCAGTCGTATTTAAATTAATTCATGATTTTATTTTAGTAAATAATTAGAATAAATAACGTTTATTATAATTATAATTATTCAAAATTAAAATCCAAGAAAATAATTCAAATTATTAATTTTAAAATTAATTAAAATTACGTGAACTGAAATTTTCAAATTAAACATTCAAAACGATCTAATCGTAACGCAAACACCCTACGCGTTGCACGCCCATGGACCGTACGCACACAGCCATTGCTGGCCATGTGCGCGCAGCCCATGCGCTTGTCGCATAGCTGCTGCTTCCCTATCGCAAGCCTCCGCACACATCGTGCTCGCTGCGCGCGCCAGCGCTCATCGCACGCGAGCTATCGCTCGCAGTGCGCGCGCGCATCGCTCGCTGCGCGCGACATCGCTCGCTGGGCGCGCGAGCCATCGCTCGATGGGCGCGCGACATCGCTCGCTGGGCGCGCGACATCGCTCGCTGTGCGCGCGAGCCATCGCTCGCTGGCGCGAGCCATCGCTCGCTGGCGCGAGCCATCGCGCGCTGTGCGCGCGAGTGATGCTGGGCGCAGCGCTCGTGGCACGCGAGCTTGCGCTCGCTGCGCGCGAGGCTGCGCGCTCTTGTGCGAGGCAGCGCGCGCTGTGGCGCAGCTCGCTTGCTGCCCACACGCGACTGCCTTGGCTCGCCCTTCGCCCATGCCCATTCGTTCATTGCTCGTGGCACACGACACAAGGCAGGGCTGCTGCCTTGTGCTCGTGCACTACGCCCTTGCTCATTGCATTCGTGCCGCACGGGCGACGAGCTCCCTTGCTCGTCGTCGCATGCCCGCATTATACAACACCCCTTAAGGGTAACACGAAGCGTCCATTGCTTCGTGCGTGCAAGTTATATGAACGAAATCGCATAAAAATTTAAAATTTATATTTAAAATTAATGACAAATTAATAGATATTATTAATTTCATAATTTTAGGGCGAAAAAAATCGAAAATTTATTATCCAATTGATTTCCGATTGTTATGGATTCAAGTCTAGGTCATAAAAATTTAAAATTTATCGTAAATTTACAATTTTTATGGTGGTTTTTAATCATAGGTTTCTAATTAAATTACAATTAATTATGAAAATCAAATTAATTCTAAATTATTCTAATTTTCAACAAATTAATCATAATTACAAATTAGATTGCATAATTAACAAGACTAGGCATTCAAACTTGTTAAACATATGCAGTAGGTCAATCAAAATTCAAGATTTATCAACAAGAATCGCAAATATTTAATTTAACATCTTAAATTTACGAAATTTTGCATTCGAAAAACTAAACCTTCGAAAAGTCATAGTTAGGCTTCGAATTTGAGAATTCTGGGTTCGGCAGAAAATACTATTTTTGTCAAAATTTTAGAATGCCTTTTACATGCGGAATTGACACAAAAATCACTCAATTCGGATGAGTACGAAGAAACTGCCGAAAAACTGCGTACGTATAATTAAATAAACGCAATTTGCAATTAATTAACAATTACGAAAATTAATCACCCCTTTTAATTCTTGCAAATTTGTAATATTTAACCATGTTCATGCAATTTAGATTATGAAATAATAAGGGGCTCGTGATACCACTGTTAGGTTATGATACATATGACATTACATAGATCATGCGGAAACAACCATTAACCCAGGACAACATATTATTTACACATAATCATATAGCATAATTTAGATGCATACTCTTTGTTGCGTGCCCTCCCTAGCTGCGCCGAACCGAACAAGAACAAGTGTTTAGGACTCCAAGTGTCGTCCCTCCGTAGATAGTCCACAGCACGTCCGGATCCGCCTTAAGATTGACCAACTAGAATCGCCCTTAAGGTACTAGAAAATTTCGGCACTTTATGAGCAAGATGTGTGTTTTAATTTTCTCTCAAAAAAAACTCACTTTTGAATACTTTGAAACTTGTGTATAAATTATGACCCCTAGGCCTTTATTTATAGAGTTATGGAAAAGGAATCGTAATCCTAGTAGGATACGAATTAATTGAAATTAGAATCCTACATGAATTCTATTTAATTAATTTATCCAATTAGGAATAGAAATTTAATCATACACTGACTCTTGTAGATTCAGGAATCACGCATGAGCACAAACTCACACACACACGGCAGCCACAAGGGCTGCCCATGCGCGTGCGAGCAGCAGCCCACGCAGCACGGCCACGCATCCGTGGCCCTTGGCGCGCGCTGGGCCTGCCTTGCGGTAGGCTGGGCGCTGCCTTGGCTGGGCTTGTGGCGCGCATGCTTGCTGGGCGATGGCCCCGGCTTCGTGCTGGGCCTTCGTCCGGCAAGCCTCGTCCGATGCTAATTCGTACGATACGCTTCCGATTAAATTTCCAGTTCCGGAATTTATTTCCGATACGAACAATATTTAATATTTCCGATTCCGGAATTAATTTCCGTTTCGAACAAATATTTAATATTCCGTTTCCGGAATTATTTTCCGATTCCGGTAATATTTCCGATTCTGACAATATTTCCGTTTCCGGCAATATTTCCGATTCTGGTAATATTTCCATTTCCAATAATATTTTCCGATACGTACCATGTTTCCGTTTCCGGCAACATCTACGACTTGGATAATATTCATATTTCCGATACGATCCATATTTCCGTTTCCGGCAATATCATCGTTTCCGGAGTATTCATTTCTTGCCTGTGACGATCTTAGCTCCCACTGAAACCAAGATCCGTCGTTCCGAATATTCATAGATGGAGTATTTAATGCCATTAAATACTTGATCCGTTACGTACTATTTGTGTGACCCTACGGGTTCAGTCAAGAGTAAGCTGTGGATTAATATCATTAATTCCACTTGAACTGAAGCGGCCTCTAGCTAGGCATTCAGCTCACTTGATCTCACTGAATTATTAACTTGTTAATTAATACTGAACCGCATTTATTAGACTTAACATAGAATGCATACTTGGACCAAGGGCATTATTTCCTTCAGGAGGGCCCTGGCAGAAAAAGCCCTAAGAACTGGATACTATTGGCCCACTCTCAAAGAAGACGCTCTTGACTTGGTTAAGCGGTGTGATAAATGTCAACGATTTGCTCATCTAATTCGACGGCCAGCACAGAGACTGACACCAATCACCAGCCCTATACCATTTGCCAAATGGGGGATGGACTTATTAGGTCCCTATACGACGGCACCAGGTGGATTGCGTTATGTGATAGTTGCCGTCGACTATTTCACCAAATGGGTAGAAGCTGAAGCTTTGAAAAACACTAAGGCTCAAGATGTGAGAGCATTCATCTGGAAAAACATCATCACAAGATTTGGCGTGCCTCAGTCTATTGTCTTTGACAATAGGCCGCAATTCAAGACGCCCAAATTGGAAGATTGGCTGGCTGACCATGGTATCACAACATGTTTTGCATCAGTGGGACGCCCCCAAGCTAACGGACAAGTAGAAGCATTCAACAAAATCATCTCTGAAGGGATGAAAAAGAAGCTTGATGAGGCGAAAGGCTTATGGGCCGACGAGTTACCCAATGTTTTATGGTCTATACGGACCACGACAAAAAACTCCACAGGAGAAACACCATTCTTGTTAGCTTATGGAGCTGAAGCCGTCCAACCCATTGAAATGTGTGAACCAACTCTGCGCGTCATGTTATTTAATGAAGACGCCAATTGGGAAATGATGAAGGCGGCCCTGGATTTGTTGCCAGAAACAAGAGGAAACGCGGCTCTGCGACAGCAACTATACAAACTCCGAATGACAAGGGAGTACAACAAAAGGGTTTCTAGAAGAATATTAAAAGTCAAAGATTTTGTGCTTAGAAAGATGGAAGCCGTCGGACGCGCCAATGAACAAGGGAAACTCACTCCTACTTGGGAAGGTCCATATGAGATTTACGAGGAGGTTCGAGATGGAACATACCGGATCCAAGACATGCAGGGGCGTCCGATTTTGCGTACATGGAATGCGGATAACCTCAAGAAGTACTTTGTCTAGATTAACATTTATGTTATCCTGATTAAATGTTTTGTAAAGACGTCCAAAACATAGACGCACCATGTAGCATGCTTTAACATTAAATGAAAAATTCCCTGCAAGCCGGCCTTGCTGAGAAACCTTTATGACAAATATGTTACCAAATCTCTTGGAGAAGTGCAAACTAACATTCTCTCAAGAATTAAAGACTAGTCGTCTAAAGGCCTAAGAAGTGGTCCAGATTAGCACCCTCACTAGGCTGATCACCTAGAACACAGGGGTCACACATTTCTCAAATAGCTATATAAAGTAGCTAAAGACCTCGGAAAAAAGACCAAGGCAAGCATTTGACGTCTCAATTTGGTCAGCTATAATCATAGAATCAATCACAAATAAACAGAGATGACAAAAGCTAAAGAGCAAAAAACATTCAAAGACGCCTAGTCATTCCAAAAAATTAGTCATAATTACAAAATTATTCACATGGTGCCACTAAGCAAAGCGTCACAAAAACAATCCCAAATAAATACAAGGCAAAATAAATATACGGCGCCTAGAAGCCCTCATTCATCGTCATCGCTGGGAACAAACTCGGGAGGAGTGCGTCCTTCCTTCTGAGCCTTCTCCACCTCAATTTGATAGGTGAGGAACTTCTCAAACCAGCTGAAGGGGCGTTCACTGGCAAATTCGGCATTCCATGCAAGCTCCATGCCCCTTCGAGTTGATTTCTCACCTAGTATGACCGACTGGTCGAAAACACTCTTTGACGAGGCAACCTCCTTGCGAGCCGCCTCCAACTGTGCCTCCAACTCCTTAAACTGAGTCTCAAGACGAGAAAACTCAACTTCCTTCTCCTTAATCTTCTCAGAAAGGTTCTCCATTTGAGAGAAGTTCTGATCGATTTGTAAAAGGCGGCACGCGTTCTCAGCACGTTGGGAGGTCAGGGACTTGGTCACAGCGTCAATCTCCTCCTGCCTGTCAAAACGAAGTTTCTCCAGCTCAGCAAAATGCTGATCGCCGCACTGACTGGCCAGAAGACGGTGTCGAGCCTCTTCATGCACCAAAGCAGTGCGCCACTTCTTTAGCGAGTCCAGCAGGATAAACATCTGCACAAAACAGCAAGAGTATAAAACAAAAGAAAAATGAGAATATATAAATAATGAAGGCATAATGAAACTCACATCCAGTGCCGAGGATTGCATGGCGGCAAGCTGATTCTCGGCCGCCTCAGGAAGGGTCTCAGCATACTTGGGAGGAATGGCATTGCGCATCCAAGTCATTATCCTCCTCTAGTCATGAGAGTTGAACCCGCCTGAAGAAGGGATCTGATCCAATTCAGCATCAATGTCTTTGTGAGGGTCGGGTATTTCTATGGGAAAAACAACGGCCTTAGAATCTCTGGGAGAGACTATAGAACTGCTAGACGAGGAACGGCAGGTGGTTACGATGTTGGAGTAAAACCTACCCCCAGAATTCCTAGCCCTTTCCGCCGCCTTCAGAGGAATATTCCGGCGGACGGCTTCAGCAATTCCCTCAAGAGGATCAACCGCCGCTCCAGCTTTCCGAGAGCTAGGAGAAGCGGATGCAGTCTGAGGGACAGCAAACACCTTGGATGCCTTCGAAGCCGTTGACTTGAAGACGGGTTTCCCTGTGCCGCCAGCCCTGCGCTTGGAAGAAGGTGTCGCGTCCGTGACCTCCTTCCTCGAACTCTGAAGAAACAAAAACACATAAGTTGCAAACATCAATGGAAATCACATACTTAGGAAGGCTTGAACAATACCTTCTCCTCAGCAAGAGGAGGATGAACCATCTGCTCTGGGACGGCTTGCTCAGCCGCCTTCTGACGCTGCCAAGCCTCAAAGGTGCTGGCGTCAAGTACCTTTGCCAGCCAGGATGGCATATCCACCCGGCCTTTGGATGCATCATCCAGCTTCTCCATGGCCTCGTCAGAAAATCAAATAAAGACATTAGTAGAGTAAAGTTTTGATAAAACAGTGAGAGATCTGAAGTATAGATACATTACCTCTCGGCATATACGGACACGAGCCCACAGCCGAGAGGAAAACGGGATCGGCCAGTTGATCCAAATGAGGCAACCACCCCTCGGGTATGTAAGCCGTCTTGTCCTTAACTATGAGCGGCTTGGCCTTGAACAAAGACGAGACCCGTTTCCAAAGAGCGGCGGAGACCAGAGGAAAAGAGCCGCTCTTTCCAACAAAATTGGGCTTAACAGTCCAACGTCTCATCCGCTCGCACATCTCCAAGTTGGTGGTTTTGATAACCACCCACTTCTTTCTCCAGTGATGCCACTTGGACGCCTTGCCCATCACCGTCCGATAAGCTCCCTTGTAAGTAAGAATCAGCCAACCCGCGGCAGCTTTGGAAACTTGAGACATGGAGGCGATCCTCAGGAATACTGGGAAGGAGGGAGTAATACCCTCAAGCTCACAACGGGCAATATAACCAAACACGCCAACCCAAGAGTTGGGAGACATTTGGTTCAGACCAATGTTGAAGCCGTCCAACAACTTCACCACAAAAGGGTGAGGAGGGAATCTCATGCCGAGCTTCAGAAAGGAGCTGTACGCGGCAAACTCCCCTTCCACTAGTCCAAAGCTGGTGCAGTCCATGCCAGTCGGCATGCGGAATTTATACTCGGAACCCAGATTTAGAGACCTCCCATAATCCCTACCCTTGACGGCGAGGAAAGTCAGCCACGACTGAAGTGGGAAAATCTCGCTGGGGTGGAGGTAACCCTCCTCTCCACCTGACGTGCCCGCCGGTGCGACATCGACGCACTCGTTTGAGGGGACGTCCTCCTCCATGGGAGAAGAAGATTCCCCTTCGAATTCTGGATCATCTTCTATTTGCACCATGATACCCTGCACAGGCTAAAGACTTGGCTCAAGACGAGGGGCATTACTTGAAAAGGGAAGACGTCAAAAGGGCAGGTTGCCGCCCTTAGTTTTGACGTAGCCCCTCACATCGATTAGAAAAGAGAATTGGGAAGGATCAAAATCAACAAACAAATTTTTCCAAAGCAAGCATTACCTGATAGATCGAAGAGAGTTTTTGAAGAAACTTGATGAAGAACTGCAAGAACAGGACTTTGAAGATTGTGGCGGCGCTACAGTGGCTCCTGGTGGATGTTAGACGCCGGAAATCGCCTTCTCCTATGGCTCTCAAATGATCACTAGAAATGACGGGGAAAATCACTCGAAATGGTCACTTATTTATAGAGGGGTAAGAAATGATTACCACTGCCATGCGTCGTCACCTCATTGAACACTCCAAGAGCAGTGAAAACTAACGTCCGTTTTCACCCCTCATGAGGGGCAAATGATGTGGGATTAATAGTTGCCACCTTAAGGCCCAAGGAGGTCATGATGACTAGGCAAACGAATCCATGGCTCGAGCCCAAGAAGCAGGCCTGGACCTGGGTATTCAGGGAAACCAAAGGAACATCCTTTAGTTAATGATACGAGTTTAAAAACTCGTTGTATAAACAAGGATAGTTGATTAACAAGCTAGACCTTTAACTCGTTGATCGTGAATGCAAGACAAGACCTATTGACTCACAATAAGTTCTTTGAATAGGAAACGCGTCCAAAACAAAGAAAAAGGCTGAATTATAAACTATAATTCGAAATGTAACAAACAAGTGTTTTAATCATCCAGTTGGTTGTTTATTCCAATCAAGAAGCTGACTATAAATAGCCAAAAACCAACAGCTACAAGAGCTTTAAACGGCTAATTAAGAGCCATTTAAGAGCCTTTAAAACTGGCAGTTACAAGCTCTAAAGCCTCCTAATTCAGTCACTAAATTGGAGGTTACAAAGGCTTAAAACTCTCCTTACAAACAGCAATAATCAAAGCTAAGTAATGACTGAATTTAAATTGGGGATTTAAACAAATATCCCTTTATTAAACCGACTTTAACCAAAGCAATTAAAAATAATAAGTGCGTACAATCTGTTTAAACAAGCGGACCAATGTGATTAAACGGACCAGTTTGATTAATGTACCACCTTGATAATGAGGACCATATAACGAGCTCACTCAATCCAAGTCACCATGCACACAAAATGAGCCGTTGAACCCAAATCAGTTTTGGTTCCAATTGCTAGCATAAGACTATCACTTTCATCCATAACCGTATCATCCCCTCCCCCTTTAAAAGGAATTGACCTCAATTCAGCAAGGCCATCATCATCAAGATAAGGTGAAAGATCACCTACATTGAAAGTAGCATGGACACCATAGTCTCCCGGAAGCTCAATCTTGTAAGCATTATCATTCACACGTGCAACCACCTTGTAAGGACCTTCAGCCCTAGGCATAAGCTTGTTCTTGCGTTTGCTTGGAAAACGCTCTTTCCTTAAATGAACCCAAACCAAATCACCTTCTTCAAACAACCTCGGTTTGCGATTCTTATTTGATTTCTGTTTATAAGAGGCATTAATAGCTTCAATTCGCTCACGAACTTGTTGGTGCAGTTTCATCATAGACTTTAACTTAGCATCGGCATCCTTGTGAACCAACTCATCTTTTGGTAATGGAATTAAATCCAAGGGCAAGTATGGATTAATCACATAGACTACCTCAAATGGAGAATGACCAGTAGCATAAGTAGGAGACCGATTATAAGCAAATTCAGCGTGAGCAAGCTTGACATCCCAATCCTTTTGCGTTTTACTTACCAACCCTCTCAATAGCGTTCCCAAGGTTCGATTTGTCACCTCTGTTTGCCCATCAGTTTGAGGGTGATGTGAAGTGCTAAACAACAACTTGGTTCCCACCTTTCTCCACAATGTATTCCAAAAGTAACTCAAGAACTTGGAATCTCGATCAGAAACAATAGTCTTTGGAATTCCATGCAAACGAACAATCTCCTTATAATACAAATCAGCCACATTACAAGCATCATCCGTTTTGTGACAAGCAACGAAGTGAGCCATTTTTGAAAATCTATCCACCAAGACCATAATAGCATCCTTACCTCTTTGAGTACGAGGCAAAGCCACTATAAAATCCATGGATACATCTTCCCTAGGGCGAACTGGAACCGGCAAAGGTGAGTATCATCAAAATCCATATTTCAGCTTGTAAGAATTACGAACAGCAGCTCTTTTTTTTTTTTTTTGGGCGGATCACACGAACAGCAGCTCTGATACCACTAATGATACGAGTTTAAAACCTCGTTGTATAAACAAGGATAGTTGATTAACAAGCTAGACCTTTAACTCGTTGATCGTGAATGCAAGACAAGACCAATTGACTCACAATCAGTTCTTTGAATAGGAAACGCGTCCAAAACAAAGAAAAAGGCTGAATTATAAACTATAATTCGAAATGTAACAAACAAGTGTAGCAAGCAAAGTGTACCTTCGTGATAATGCATCAGCCACCACATTGCTTTTACCATCTTTGTATTTCGAAGAAAAATGAAAGGATTGCAAGAACTCAACCTATTTAGCATGCCTTGGGCTCAATTTTTGTTGCCCATTAATATACTTCAAAGATTCATTATCAGAATGCAAAACAAAGTGGCTAGAACGCAAATAATGACTCCAATGATCCAAAGCTCTAACAATGGCATAGAACGCTTTATCATAAGTGCAATAATTCAAACGAGCACCCCCTAACTTTTCCGAAAAATAAGCTATGGGACGCTTACCTTGGATCAAAACAGCACCAATCCCCACTCCACTAGCATCACACTCGGCCTCAAAAGGTTGAGATGAAGGAAATAATGCCCTTGGTCCAAGTATGCATTCTATGTTAAGTCTAATAAGTGCGGTCCAGTATTAATTAACAAGTTAATAATTCAGTGAGATCAAGTGAGCTGAATGCCTAGCTAGAGGCCGCTTCAGTTCAAGTGGAATTAATGATATTAATCCACAGCTTACTCTTGACTGAACCCGTAGGGTCACACAAATAGTACGTAAACGGATCAAGTATTTAATGGCATTAAATACTCCATCTATGGATATTCGGAATCGACGGATCTTGGTTTCAGTGGGAGCTGAGATCGTCACATGCAAGAAATGAATATTCCGGAAACGATGATATTGCCGGAAACGGAAATATGGATCGTATCGGAAATATAAATATTATCCAAGTCGTAGATGTTGCCGGAAACGGAAACATGGTACGTATCGGAAAATATTATCGGAAATGGAAATATTGCCGGAATCGAAAATATTGCCGGAGACGGAAATATTGTCAGAATCGGAAATATTATCGGAATCGGAAAATAATTCCGGAAACGGAATTATTAAATATTTGTTCGAAACGGAAATTAATTCCGGAATCGGAAATATTAAATGTTGTTTCGTATCGGAAATGAATTCCGGAATCGGGAATTTAATCGGAAGCGTATCGTACGAATTAGCATCGGACGAGGCCCGCTAGACGAAGGCCCAGCACGAAGCCAGGCCATCGCCCAGCGAGCCGCACGCAGCAACGCACGCCTCGACCAGGCCCAGCGCAAGGCCAGGCCCAGCCAAGGGCGCGCGCGCGCGCAGCATCGCACATGGGCTGTGCGCTTGTCGTGGGCCGCAAGGCCTGCGCGGGTGCACGGCTTGTACGATGCGTGTGCGGGAAATCCTAATCCTATTAAGATTCGTGCGAAGATTAAAATCCTAAACCTATTAGATTTGCTTTGTTATTTAGAGTCCTAATAAAGTTCTAATTAACAAATCCACATCCTAGTAGGATTACAATTCCCTTTCCATACCTCTATAAATAAGGGCCTAGGGTCATTATTTGCATAGAGATTATTCAAGTATTCAAAAGTGATTTTTGAGAGCAAAAATTCAGTCATACAATTGCCTATAAAGTGCCGAAAATTCTAAGTACCTTAAGGACGATCCTAGTTGGTCAAGCTTAAGGCGGATCCGGACGTGCTGTGGACTATCTACGGAGGGACGACACTTGGAGTCCTAAAGACTTGTTCTTGTTCGGTTCGGGTGCAGCTAGGGAAGGCACGCAACAAAGAGTATGCATCTAAACTATGCTAAAATGATTATGTGTAAATAATATGCTTTCCTGTCTTTATGGTTTTTCCGCATGATTTATGAATTGTCATATGTATCATAACCTAACAGTGGTATCACGAGCCTTTTATTATTTTCATAATCTAAATTGCATGAACATGGTTAAATATTACAAATTTGCAAGAATTAAAAGGGGTGATTAATTTTCGTTATTGTTAATTAATTGCAAATTGCGTTTATTTAATTATACGTACGCAGTTTTTCGGCAGTTTCTTCGTTACTCATCCAAATCGAGTGATTTTTGTGTCAATTCCGCATGTAAAAGGCATTCTAAAATTTTGACAAAAAAATTATTTTTCGGCCGAACCCAGAATTCTCAAATTCGAAGCCTAACTATTACTTTTCGGAGGTTTTAGTTTTTCGAATGCAAAATTTCGTAAATTTAAGATGTTAAATCAAATATTTGCGATTCTTGTTGATAAATCTTGAATTTTTGATTGACCTACTGTATATGTTTAACAGGTTTGAATGCCTAGCCTTGTTAATTATGCAATCTAATTTGTAATTATGATTAATTTGTTGAAAATTGGAATAATTTAGAATTAATTTGATTTTCATAATTAGTTATAATTTAATTAGATACCTATGATTAAAAACCACCATAAAAATTGTAAATTTATGTTAAATTTTAAATTTTTATGACCTAGACTTGAATCCATGTTAATCGGAAATCAATTGAATAATAAATTTTCGATTTTTTCGCCCTAAAATTATGAAATTAATATTATTTATTAATTTGTCATTAATTTTGAATATAAATTTTAAAATTTTATGCAATTCGCTCATATAACTTGCACGCACAAAGCAATGGACGCTACGTGTTACCCTTAAGGGGTGTTGTATAGTGCGGGCATGTGACGACGAGCAAGGGAGCTCGTCGCCCATGCGGTACGAATGCAATGAGCAAGGCCATGGTGCACGAAGCACAAGGCAGCAGCCCTGCCTTGTGTCGTGGGCTGTGTGCAATGGGCGAATGGGCGAGGGCGAGAGCAAGGCACGAGCAGTCGCGTGTGGGCAGCAAGCGAGCTGCGCCACAGCGCGCACTGCCTCGCGCAAGCGTGCGGAGCCTCGCGCGCAGCGAGCGCAAGCTCGCGTGCCACGAGTGCTGCGCCAAGCATCGATCGCTCGCGCGCAGCGAGCGCTGTTATGCGTGCGACGAGCGCTGCGCCCAGCGATGGCGTGCGAGTGCTTGTTGTGCGTGCGATGGGCTGCGGCAGCATGCTCGTGCGTCTAGCGCTGGCGCGCGCAGCGAGCACCAGCTCGCGTGATGCCTTGCGATGGTGAGCAGCAGCGATGCGACGCAGCGCATGGGCTGCGCGCACATGGCCAGCGATGGCTGTGTGCGTGTGGCCCATGGGCGTGCGATGCGTGGGATTGTTGCGTTGCGATTAGATCGTTTTGAAATTTTTAATTTGAAATTTTCAGTTTACGTAATTTTAATTAATTTTAAAATTGATAATTTAAATTATTTTCTTGGATTTTAATTTTGAATATTCTAATTATAATAAATTTTATTTATTCTAATTATTTTACTAAAATTAAAATCATGAATTAATTTAAATACGACTGAAATTAAATTAAACCTTTTGGATTCAATTATAAATTTATATGAGCTTTAAATTTTAATTAAATTTGTATGTTTCCGGTTAGACTAGAAATACATTTTTATGTTTAAAATTAGTAAAGCATATGAATTTATTGGTTTAAGTGGGAGCCCCTTTTAGTCATAAACTCTTGATTAGGTCTACAAATCCTTAAGGTTAAAACAACTTGATTAGAATTAATAAGGACTGAATAATTTGTAGATTATTGGTGCCCTTGATTAATTGCTGCAAATGTTTATGTGATGCATAATGTGTTTTACTAACCAGCTATGTGGGCCATTCATGATAATGAATGGGTGAATGGTATATATTGTATATGTACGGTTTTGCAGGTTATGAAGTGACTAGTATGGCCCAAATAGGATAGAAAATATGGTCTGCGTACCATTAATTTGAATGTAATTGGTCTAAAGTACCAAAGTTGTTTTTCAATTCAAATATGGTCTGCGTACCATCAAATAGTTGTAATTAGTTTTAATTATAGCTTATCCTATTTGAAGAAAATGGTGCCTCCCACGGAGATTTTCGAGACGGACTTTGAAGTTGAAGCTTCAAGATGAAGTCGGGCCATACTGGATCACATTTATCTTATGCATGCTTTAAGTTATTTATTGCTTTAAATATGTCTTAATTATGCATGAGATTGCGGCTTGATTATGTTGCATGATTAAGGATTTTAGTTCACTTAAAATCTAACCAACATAGTAAGAGCCTTAAGTTCCAAACTTAAAAAATTGAGTTAAAATGTGCCATGCCAAAATATACACTTGCTTGGATATCCTTTACATCAATCTAGTAATAGTTTTCGCTCAGCGAGGTGTTACTTATTGGTCCTAAAGGGGCAAGGTACACAAATAATTGTGAGTACATGTTAGTTTTGGTGAAACTCAACGATATAAGTAAGGAGTCCTTTTATGTCGTGGCAAAATCGATAGGTTTACCTAATAAGTTCTTAGACGTACCTATCAACCAAGAATAGTTTCTAGACTATTAGCAAAAGGCTTTTGCTTACCTAAAATGTTTTAGAATTGAGTCGACAAACTGTGCTTAATTATTCAATGGTTTTAGGGTCTTGGAATCATTTTATTCACACCTGCCGGAACACATAATTCGAATAAAATGCCAATGACTTTTTTAAATTGCATGATTGCTTTCATTTTCAAGTTATTACTCATGATAAATGTTTAGACTTTGCATGCTTCAATGTATGTTTTAATTATTGTTTATAATTAAATATCTTGCACTGCAATAAATCCTTTTAGAAAGGTAACAGTAAATTTCCTCGATTGGTAGTGAATTCAAGAACGATTCACGGAAATGAGAGAAAATGAGCGATTTAAAATGTACGTTTCTTTTAGCGACTTTTATGGTTGTTTTCGAGTATCAAAGTCGAATGGCAAACCGATTGGTGCTTGTGAATTCAAAATACAATGTAGTTTTGAGATCATAAAGCATTGAGTTTAAACACTCAGCTTTACCAATGGTTAACAACCTAATATCTTTGTCCATTTAATTCTTGAATGAGTCTAGTCCCTAGACATTCGAATAGATTGATGCTTAGAGAACTTTAGAAGCTTATGGTAAGATCATCTAGTTGAAACAGAATATTCAACATAAATAAAATGGTAAGAACTCTGTTGGAATGACATCGGACATGTCTAACAAAGTATAAAAGTCAACACTAGAGAATTCAATTCTTAAGACTATAAGAAAGGGTACAAGAAATAGGAAAACAAAGGAACAAATGAAAGGAATTTACGATTCCGGTTCTACCTATAAGTTTATGTTTAAAGAGAAGTGACCTAGCAATCAAACTTCCTTGGTATCATATACCGCTTGAGGTTATTACTTCAGTAATAACTCAAACAATGGAAGCTAGGCTACACTAATGGCCTACAAATGGGAAATGAAGCATGGCAATGCTACATTAGTTGTAGGGTCATCTAGTTTGTTTTAAGACCTTTCAAAGGCTGGAACTTAATGGCTATTTTGTTCCATAATCAGCATACCTAAATTTCTATTTTCAAACACAGAAAGACTCACATTCAAGAAAAACAAAAACAATGTTTGTTTGTTTATTTGAATGAAATGGTCAATTACGGGTTGAGTCAATATGCTTGATTAAAACAAACAAATCTTTAACAATAAAAACTTTACTAGGTTCAAATCAACCCCTTGATTTGAGTTCCACTAATCTTTGGCATTGTTGCTTAGACCATATCAACAAGTTAACATTCAAAAGCTCTATTTTTATGGACTTTTGAAAGTTCATTGATTTCTAAATCAATTTAAGACAACTAGTCTTACTTGTTGAAAGTAACAAAAGATATTATCTATTGTTAGAACGCCTAGATAATAGAGTTCAAAGCTAAAGAAAGATTTTATGACTTTATTATTTCACATGGATTTGAGTGAATATAGGTTTATTTACTCAAAAGTGATATAAGTTGAATCTGTTTGGCTAGTTCAAAGATTCAGAAGTATAAAATCCACTTGGTAAGAAATCATAAAGATCTAGGATAGATCATGTTAATGATTGCTTGAGACCAATAATGATCATCAATGATTGTGTGTTGTAATTTCACAATCTAGCTCCATGAGATATGACATATCTAAGTGGAATGATCGAAGTCAATTAGTACTTGATTCGATCAATGATGAATCATAAAGACTTTTCCTATAATTTCTAAAACAAAATGCTCAACTACCACCAAACTAAACCAAAATCGTCAAAGCTATTGAAAAGTAATTTCAGGATATCTTTTCAATTATATATATCTAAAGAGTTGCTAAACTCAGTGGGAGCTTAGTGTTTGTCATTCGACAAACTAAGGCCCAAGTATAGATATATGTTTCATTGTGATTTATTCAAATGAGACACAAGGGTATTGTTTCTACCACGAATTTTTGAGAACATAATGTTTGTTTGCTCGAAATAATGTCCTTTTGGAGATTCGTTTCCAAAATGACAAGTGGGAGAAAATAGACCTCGAAAGTCTTCGAGGCGAACAACAAACATAAACGGACATTCCTGAGGCTTTTCGAAGTGCTTCAGAAAATCCGAACTTATTCTTTAAAAACTTTAGAAGTGGCTTTAAAGAATAGACATCTCTTAAAAGACTTTACAAGTGCTTCAAGGAGAACATAATATTCAAAGGACTTTTAAGTGGCTATTGATATTCTGTTGTTTGATGTTCTATACCCAAGTAGGCATAGAGTTCAAATCACTAAAACTATGCAATTCTTTTATTAGATAGTGAAGAAACCTACAACTTGCAGTCAAACTATTATCATGTAGATTAATGAGTTTGTGACTTGTAAGAAAGCTATGATGAAACCCAGATTCCCTAAAATGGTTAGAGGCCATTTATAGACTCCAATGTTTTAAATGGTTAGAGGCCATAAAACATACTCAATGTTTTGATGACAAAATTGAAATTTTGTTGATTTGCAAGAATAGGTTCACACCTATTGGTTGCAAGTTTGTTTTAAGGATAAAAACCATCAAACATTGAATTGTGTTCACACACAAAGCTAGATTAGTTGCTAAAAGTTACAAGCAAATTCACGGTGTGGATTATGTTGAAACCTCATGCATAATCGTAATGCTCAAGTCTATATTCAAGCAATGATTGCATATTGGTACATATAGCAATTGGATGACAAAACGTATTCCTCAATCAAATGTTGGAATAAACTATGTACATGGTATGTCATAGGATTTGTGGATCCAAATAAATGCTTGAAAAGGAAAGCTAGCTTATAAAATCTAAGTATAGATTTAAGCAAGCAATTGGGAATTAGAAATGTATTTTAGTGAAGCTAATAAGTATTTTAGTTTCATAAAATGTACATGATTCTTATAGATATATAAGAAGTTTAGTGGGAGTACATAAAACTTAATTGGTCCTATGTGTATCACACACATATCTCTCTATTGTGAAATAACATTCAAATGCTAAATACTTAGATTTAAGATTATTCATCAATGATGGACCAAGGCGAAACTTAGTACATACTGGGTACTAAGATCTATTTACAAAGATCTTATAATATTGTTTTGGATTAAGTAATGGCATTTACTAAATCAAACACGAAATACTCCATTGGAGATATTCGACCCATGTGAATAAATCTAAGTAAAAGAATGTTTGAACTATGTATAAGCATTTACTAAGTTAAAACATCAAAGGATCTAAGTGAGATTCTTAACCTATATTATATGTCAAAGAATTTAGCTGGATTCAGTATCTACTGAAATTGAATGAGCTAAAGTTACATGAATACAATTCAATTGAGAATTATTCTGCTAAAGAAATTATCATGTATAATATAATATGAGGATCGCCAAAAATGTATCGTATGACTTTAGGCATGACGAACATATACCAATCTCTATTGATCTAAGTAAAGATCAACTAGATTGAGATCAAGAATACTTATGGTACTTAAAAGGGTACATAGTAATAGTTCTTGATTCAAGGAAATAAAGATATGCTAAATATTGATGCTACACGCATAAACACTGGCAAAGGATCAAGCAAGACCCTTTGGAGTTAACCATTGATAAGGACGAGCTATAGAGCATCGTGTTTTGAAATGGCAACATGGATTGGAGACCATGAGTTGTTGCGTGGGAAATTAAAAATTAATTTCTATGTTCTAAGATACAGCTGGAAAGTCTTCCACATATCCGTGAACTGCTTGGATAAGTAAATCCAAACAAAGCATCACTAGCAACCTAAACAGTTGAAGTAAAAGTACTTATTGCCTAAGAAGCAATAAAACAGAGTTGTTTATATTAATGAGTTCTTCATTGAACTTGGGTGGATCACATGTCTGCTAACTTGATGGTTCTTCATTGCAAAATACGTAGAACCACTATCGAAGTAAGAAAGACTAGATCACATAATAAACAAACTCAAAAGATCTTATCATCATATCTCGAAGAACATTCGATGAAAAGGATATTAAGATTAGCAAAGCATGATAACTAAACCTATGCAACAAGTGAGAAACAACACTCACATTGTGGCACTGGAAATCAAGCATAGCTTTGAATTTCATGAACTGTTTTAAAGATGGGTTTGAGGCCCATGGTTGTAAAACATTGAACATTTATCATATATGAAATGTATTTTCATATTCCATTTAATCTTGGTTTAGTATTAAATGATGAGTCCCTTCAATTTGACGAAATATTCAAGATAGACTGTCAGGACCAGTCCTGTGACTAAGAAATGTCTATCAAGTGAACTTGAATGTCAAAGGTTGAGAATGGTCCCTAGTCGGAGTTTTCTATAAAATTGGACGCATAGAAAACGTTAGACGATTAGAATGCAAGATGACTAGTAGTTCTGTTTCTTGAACTATGTGGACATGGCAATGTCATAATCATTTGCATAGATACTTACTTTGGGAAGACTAGTATCAGACAAGACCTATGAAACTTTACTGTAAGAGATGAAAATCTGTCATAAGTAAATTTCATTAAAATTATTAGACACTAAATCCTCAATACCTGCGTGATTTGAGATTACTTGTTTGAGAACTGGTTACTTTGACGTTGACCAACCGTCGCACCGTAAAAGGAGGCTATAAAGGCAACGCTCAGGTAATCACCTATCAAACGAAGTCTAAACTCAAGATCGCAAGATTGGGATTGTCCTCCCATAAATCGGGATGAGATGCTTAAAAGTTGTACAAGGCCACTCGGAGAGCTAGAAACTGTGAAATGCATGGCCGTGCTCGGATGAATCATAGGCTATGATTATCTGTTTATTTGATCAGTTGAATTCTAAAACCGAGGAACACCTCTGGACATAATAAGGATGACAACTCTTACGTTATGTTCAAGAGCAAGCATCGAGCGACAAAGGAATTAGGAAATGCACACTTGTCCCTAAGGACAAGTGGGAGACTGAAGGAAATAATGCCCTTGGTCCAAGTATGCATTCTATGTTAAGTCTAATAAGTGCGGTTCAGTATTAATTAACAAGTTAATAATTCAGTGAGATCAAGTGAGCTGAATGCCTAGCTAGAGGCCGCTTCAGTTCAAGTGGAATTAATGATATTAATCCACAGCTTACTCTTGACTGAACCCGTAGGGTCACACAAATAGTACGTAAACGGATCAAGTATTTAATGGCATTAAATACTCCATCTATGGATATTCGGAATCGACGGATCTTGGTTTCAGTGGGAGCTGAGATCGTCACAGGCAAGAAATGAATACTCCGGAAACGATGATATTGCCGGAAACGGAAATATGGATCGTATCGGAAATATAAATATTATCCAAGTCGTAGATGTTGCCGGAAACGGAAACATGGTACGTATCGGAAAATATGATCGGAAATGGAAATATTGCCGGAATCGGAAATATTGCCGGAAACGGAAATATTGTCAGAATCGGAAATATTATCGGAATCGGAAAATAATTCCGGAAACGGAAATATTAAATATTTGTTCGAAACGGAAATTAATTCCGGAATCGGAAATATTAAATGTTGTTTCTATCGGAAATGAATTCCGGAATCGGGAATTTAATCGGAAGCGTATCGTACGAATTAGCATCGGACGAGGCCCGCTAGACGAAGGCCCAGCACGAAGCCAGGCCATCGCCCAGCGAGCCGCACGCAGCAACGCACGCCTCGACCAGGCCCAGCGCAAGGCCAGGCCCAGCCAAGGGCGCGCGCGAGCGCAGCAACGCACATGGGCTGTGCGCTTGTCGTGGGCCGCAAGGCCTGCGCGGGTGCACGGCTTGTACGATGCGTGTGCGGGAAATCCTAATCCTATTAAGATTCGTGCGAAGATTAAAATCCTAAACCTATTAGATTTGCTTTGTTATTTAGAGTCCTAATAAAGTTCTAATTAACAAATCCACATCCTAGTAGGAATACAATTCCCTTTCCATACCTCTATAAATAAGGGCCTAGGGTCATTATTTGCATAGAGATTATTCAAGTATTCAAAAGTGATTTTTGAGAGCAAAAATTCAGTCATACAATTGCCTATAAAGTGCCGAAAATTCTAAGTACCTTAAGGGCGATCCTAGTTGGTCAAGCTTAAGGCGGATCCGGACGTGCTGTGGACTATCTACGGAGGAACGACACTTGGAGTCCTAAAGACTTGTTCTTGTTCGGTTCGGGTGCAGCTAGGGAAGGCACGCAACAAAGAGTATGCATCTAAACTATGCTAAAATGATTATGTGTAAATAATATGCTTTCCTGTCTTTATGGTTTTTCCGCATGATTTATGAATTGTCATATGTATCATAACCTAACATGAGAGAAATCTGGCAGCGCCAAAATAGGAGCAGCACACAAACGCTCTTTAATCACATCAAACGCCTTTTGAGCGTCCTCCCCCCATACAAAAGCACCTTTCTTCAAGCAACTAGTGATAGGACTAGTAATAGTACTGAAATCACGAATGAAACGTCTATAAAATGAAGCAAGACCATGAAATGAAAGTACCTCACTTAAAGTTTTAGGATTAGGCCACGATTTGATAGCCTCGATCTTGGACTGATCCACGGACACTCCATCTTTCGAAACCACATAGCCCAAGAATACAATATTGTCAACAAGGAATGAACACTTCTCTAGCTTCCCATAGAGTCTTTGAGCTCTAAGTGTTTCAAAAACATCCCTCAAATGAATCAGATGCTCCTCTTCGTTCCTACTATACACCAAGATGTCATCAAGATATACCACAACGAATCTGCCCAAAAATGATTTAAGCACTTCGTTCATTAGCCTCATAAACGTACTAGGAGCATTAGTGAGACCAAATGGCATGACGGTCCACTCATACAAACCATGTTTTGTCTTGAAAGCCGTTTTCCACTCATCTCCTTCACGCATCCGAATCTGATGATAACCACTTCGCAAATCAATTTTTGAGAACAACTTCGAACCATGGAGCTCATCTAACATATCATCAAGTCTCGGAATTGGAAAACAATACTTGATGGTAATGTTATTCACAGCCCTACTATCAACACACATTCGCCATGTTCCATCTTTCTTAGGCACAAGCAACACCGGAACAGCACATGGACTCAAGCTTTCTCTAACATAGCCTCGATTCACAAGTTCATCAATTTGCTTTTGTAATTCCTTTGTTTCCTCCGGATTGCAACGATAGGCAGCCTTATTAGGCAAAGAAGTTCCTGGAATAAGATCAATTTGATGTTCAATACCACGAATAGGGGGCAAACCTAGTGGTAATTCATCCGGAAATACATCCTTGAACTCAAACAGCAATTCGGCAATGGGACTGCCTTCTTTCCAATTTTGGCCTTCAATTGGACTCTCCTTAGCCACGAGCAAATACACCAACTCTCCGTGATCAAGAGCTTGCTCAATTTCTCGTTCACTAGCCAACATGGTGAGATTCGGCTTTTTCTTTTGTTTCACACTCATGGATCGAACCGCTTGAGATGACATAGGCTTTAGAACAATTTTCTTGCCTTTGTCTCTCAATTCATACTCATTGCTTCTCCCTTTATGAATCACGTCCCTATCAAACTGCCAAGGACGACCCAACAAAATATGACAAGCATCCATAGGAATAACATCACAAAGAACTTCATCCACATACGAACCCATAGTCAAACCAACCCTTACTTGCTTCGACACTTTTACACTATTACCATCATCAAGCCAATGGAGTGCGTATGGCCTAGGATGGGCAGTAGTGATTAAGCCTAATTTTGACACCATTTCACTAGAAGCAGCATTGGTACAACTCCCCCCATCAACAATTACACTACACCACTTATCTTTCACTAGACATTTAGTATGAAACAACTGATCTCGTTGGTCTAGATCAGTAGGTGAAATTTGAGTTTGTAGCGCTCTAAGAACCAGATTTGTGTCATAAATTGGAGCCTCATACCCTTCCTCTTCCTCCTCATCACCACTCTCATCAAACACAAATACGTCCCCCAACCTCTTTTCCTCTTCAAACAACTCCTCACGACATTCAACAGCTTCTCTCAGGGTCACTACTCGTTTATTTGGACACGCATTTTGATAATGCCCAAACCCTTGACACTTAAAACAACGCACCTTGGACAGACTTGTTTCTTTGGTTGGGTTAGATAGTTTAGGGGCAGCCGTAGAATTACTTGAACCTACGGTACTAGGTGATGTGTTTGGTTTCAAGCTAGGTTCGGATTTACCCCAAGACTTGGCTTTACCATCCATACTAGACCCTCCCCCATATTTTGCCTTCCCTTGATTTTCCAATTTTAAACAAAGTCCACAAAGAATGTCAAAATCAGAATATGGATAAAGGTCTACGGTATTGGCAATATTATAATTTAGACCCCTTTAAAATCTGAACAGTTTTTGTTCCTCAATTTCCTCAATTAAGGACAACTTTTCAAACTCATCAATATATTCAGCCACACTCATTTTTCCTTGCCTCAATTCGGCAATTTTACGATAAGTTGTTATTCTATGAGTTGTTGGCACATACCTTTTACGTAGCTTACGTTTCAAAGACTCCCAAGAGGCAATTTTCTCCTTCCCTTCACGTTTTCTCTTGGATTTCAGTCCCTCGAACCACAATGAAGCCCCTCGTCCTAGCTTCAATATGGCATATTTGCAACGCTTCTCATCATCAATGTCCTTGAAATCGAACATTCTCTCTATTTTGCGCTCCCACTCCAAATAGGCTTTCGGATCTGTTCCACCAACAAATTCAGGAAGTTCAGTGACTTTGAATTCATCCATAGCCCGTAGATCACACCTAGGAGGCCTACGATACCCCCCATCTCTAACGTTCTTCAAGGCTTCTTGGAGATGTTGTAGAAAGTCAGGATCATCAAAATCCATATTTCAGTTTGTAAGAATTACGAACAGCAGCTCTTTTTTTTTTCTTTTTTTTTTTTTTTTTGGGCGGATCACACGAACAGCAGCTCTGTTACCACTAATGATACGAGTTTAAAAACTCGTTGTATAAACAAGGATAGTTGATTAACAAGCTAGACCTTTAACTCGTTGATCGTGAATGCAAGACAGGACCTATTGACTCACAATCAGTTCTTTGAATAGGAAACGCGTCCAAAACAAAGAAAAAGGCTGAATTATAAACTATAATTCGAAATGTAACAAACAAGTGTTTTAATTATCCAGTTGGTTGTTTATTCCAATCAAGAAGCTGACTATAAATAGCCAAAAACCAACAGCTACAAGAGCTTTAAATGGCTAATTAAGAGCCATTTAAGAGCCTTTAAAACTGGCAGTTACAAGCTCTAAAGCCTCCTAATTCAGTCACTAAATTGGAGGTTACAAAGGCTTAAAACTCTCCTTACAAACAGCAATACTCAAAGCTAAGTAATGACTGAATTTAAATTGGGGATTTAAACAAATATCCCTTTATTAAACCGACTTTAACCAAAGCAATTAAAAATAATAAGTGCGTACAATCTGTTTAAACAAGCGGACCAATGTGATTAAACGGACCAGTTTGATTAACGTACCACCTTGATAATAAGGACCATATAACGAGCTCACTCAATCCAAGTCACCATGCACACAAAATGAGCCATTGAACCCAAATCAGTTTTGGTTCCAATTGCTAGCATAAGACTATCACTTTCATCCATAACCGTATCATCAATGATACGAGTTTAAAAACTCGTTGTATAAACAAGGATAGTTGATTAACAAGCTAGACCTTTAACTCGTTGATCGTGAATGCAAGACAGGACCTATTGACTCACAATCAGTTCTTTGAATAGGAAACGCGTCCAAAACAAAGAAAAAGGCTGAATTATAAACTATAATTCGAAATGTAACAAACAAGTGTTTTAATCATCCAGTTGGTTGTTTATTCCAATCAAGAAGCTGACTATAAATAGCCAAAAACCAACAGCTACAAGAGCTTTAAACGGCTAATTAAGAGCCATTTAAGAGCCTTTAAAACTGGCAGTTACAAGCTCTAAAGCCTCCTAATTCAGTCACTAAATTGGAGGTTACAAAGGCTTAAAACTCTCCTTACAAACAGCAATACTCAAAGCTAAGTAATGACTGAATTTAAATTGGGGATTTAAACAAATATCCCTTTATTAAACCGACTTTAACCAAAGCAATTAAAAATAATAAGTGCGTACAATCTGTTTAAACAAGCGGACCAATGTGATTAAACGGACCAGTTTGATTAACGTACCACCTTGATAATAAGGACCATATAACGAGCTCACTCAATCCAAGTCACCATGCACACAAAATGAGCCATTGAACCCAAATCAGTTTTGGTTCCAATTGCTAGCATAAGACTATCACTTTCATCCATAACCGTATCATCAATGATACGAGTTTAAAAACTCGTTGTATAAACAAGGATAGTTGATTAACAAGCTAGACCTTTAACTCGTTGATCGTGAATGCAAGACAAGACCTATTGACTCACAATCAGTTCTTTGAATAGGAAACGCGTCCAAAACAAAGAAAAAGGCTGAATTATAAACTATAATTCGAAATGTAACAAACAAGTGTTTTAATCATCCAGTTGGTTGTTTATTCCAATCAAGAAGCTGACTATAAATAGCCAAAAACCAACAGCTACAAGAGCTTTAAACGGCTAATTAAGAGCCATTTAAGAGCCTTTAAAACTGGCAGTTACAAGCTCTAAAGCCTCCTAATTCAGTCACTAAATTGGAGGTTACAAAGGCTTAAAACTCTCCTTACAAACAGCAATAATCAAAGCTAAGTAATGACTGAATTTAAATTGGGGATTTAAACAAATATCCCTTTATTAAACCGACTTTAACCAAAGCAATTAAAAATAATAAGTGCGTACAATCTGTTTAAACAAGCGGACCAATGTGATTAAACGGACCAGTTTGATTAACGTACCACCTTGATAATAAGGACCATATAACGAGCTCACTCAATCCAAGTCACCATGCACACAAAATGAGCCATTGAACCCAAATCAGTTTTGGTTCCAATTGCTAGCATAAGACTATCACTTTCATCCATAACCGTATCAGTTAAAGAAGCCCACAACCTCTGGCCCAACTTGCTAAAAGGCCTTTTAGCAAGGGGACACGTGGCCCTTATCCAACAGAGCGCGCCTCCCATAGATGGGGATGAGGAATCATCTCCCCTTAAACCCTAGTACTATAAGTAGGGCTCAGATCCCAAGGAAAGGGGACAATTAATTCATTCCCACCAACCAAGAACTATCTTTGCTCTTCCCTCTCTCTAGAAATTATGTCTCTCTCTAGCATATACTTACTTAAGCATCTGAGGGAATATTCCTACGGGAATATTCTTGTTTTGCAGGTTGCCAGAAGTTCGTGCTAGGTCATACTTGATACCTCCGAGGAACGCGTGACACGTCATCACCGTAAAAGATCCCACAACAATAAGTATTATCAACAGAAATACCAACAATTAGTTATTGTTGGTGAAAAAAATCAATACCAACAGATCTTGATTATCTGTTGGTAATACTTTTAGCAACGGAAATTTTACCAATAGTCTACCAACAATTGTATATCTGTTGGTAAAGATTATTGCCAACAAATAACCACGTTTTACCAACAAATATAGCCCTGTTGCAAAAAGTTAGTTTTCTTGTAGTGTGTGTTGCCTGTTAAGGAGAAAGATAAGAGTATGGAATTGTGCATCGATTATAGGGAGCTAAACAATGTCACCATCAAGAACAAGTATCCTTTACCTAGGATAGATGATTGATTTGACCAATTGAATGGTGAGAGTGTGTTCTCAAAGATTGATTTGTGTTCGAAGTATCACCAATTGAGGATAGCTGATAAGGATATACCTAAGACCTCATTAAGACTCGTTATGGTCATTATGGGTTTACAGTAATGCCTTTTGGGTTAACCAATGCACCTGCCTTATTTATGGATTTGATGTTTCTATGAATTCCTAAATAAGTTCGTTGTTCTATTTATTGATGATATCCTGATTTATTCAAATAATGAAAAGAGCATTGAAAACTTGAGGCTTATATTGGAGACACTTATAAAGAATCAATGGTATGCCAAGTTCTCTAAGAGTGAGTTCGTTTGGAGAAAATAGCATTTTGGGGCCACTACGTGAGATCCAAGCTGTGAGTGAGTGACCTATTCCAAGAACGTGTCCGATATTCGAAGTTTCCTAGGCCCAACTAACTTTTCTAGGAAGTTTGTGAGAGACTGTTCGAAGATAGCAAGACCAATGGCCAACCTGATGAAAAAGGAATAAAAATTCAAGTGGAGCGAGAAATTTAAGGAAGCTTTTCAAATTTTAAAAGAGCGTTTGACCTCCGCACTTGTTGTCGCGTCAGTTGAAACCTTATGAGGCTAATTACCCTACCCATGAACTAAAGCTAGCTGCTAGTGCGTTCGCTCTAAAGATTTGGAGACAGACATTACCTTTATATGAAAACATGGGGACAACATAAAAGTCTGAAATTTTGGCAAAAGGTCCAGTGAATCTTGGGGACGACATTGAAAATGAGTACTGCTTTCCACCTTGAAACCGTTGGTCAAATTGAGAGGAATAACTAAACCATGGAAATATTTTGAGAGCCTGTACTATTGACTTTAAAGGACAATTGGGAACACCACCTAGATTTGATTCAATTTTCGTGCAACAATAATTATCATGCGAGCATTAAGATATCACATTTTGAGGCATTGTATGGAAAGAAGTGCAGAAGCCCCACTTGCTGAAATGATTTTAGCGAAAAAATAGTATTGGGGGAAGAATTAGTTGAAGGAAAAATATCCAAAGTTATTCCCTAAGATGAGTTACGAGAGCGTAACTCGTTTTCTTTAAGGGGGGGGGGGGTAGAATGCGATAGAAATTCGCGCTTTTACCTATTTTTATGACAATTTGATGCATTTTTTGCTCATTTTTAGCAACTTATACATGTTGATGCATAGTAAATAGACTCTCCGAATAAGAAAAATGTGTTCATGAGTAACACAAGCAACTTTAAGTTGGCCAAAGAGTGCACACGAGTGGCACAAGTACTTCTACGGTAAGAATAAGTTGAAAACTTTTGAAAAATGTGGGAATTTTCGTGTCAAGTTTCGGGATGAAACTTCTTTTATGAGGGGTAGATTGTAATCCCCCGTAAATTTATAAATTTTATTAATATATTTTAACGTATAGTTATTTATATTTTAATAGAATTTAAGAATTTTAGTAATAAATATTTATTTTATTTTATTACATTCTAAATATTTTAAAGATTTATTAAATTAAAAATAAGTTTAGAATTTCATGTTGAAAAGAATTTGAATTATGAAAACACGTTTGAACTTGGAAAACAATCCTAATCGGTTTTGGATTAAAACAAACTCAATTCTAATCCTAGCCCATATTGATAAAGCCCAAAACAAATAACCCATAATCCTTCACCCTTGTTCAATTCCACGTGAAACACGATTCCCTCAACTTCACGTGAAAAATAAGAGAACAAATCTCACAAACCCTGCTTCACCATACACGTGAACTCTTAAGCTTTACCTCAACCGCCAGCCGCCGTCCTCGCAGACCCTCGCCGGCGTTTCTGCCGCCCTCCACCGTCTTGGTAACTCCTCATCCCTCACGTCCTTCTCTCTCTCTCTTTCGTTTTCATCCTCACATAACTTTTTTGTTTATGTTTTCTGTGCGATAGCCACCAGCCGCCGCACCACCACCTCTGCCGCCGACATCGACCAGTCACCCTCACTGCGTCGCCGCCACCGACAGCACCAGTCGACGCCCTCCTTCATCTATCCCTCTCGCTCGTGGAACTCTTCCACTTCGTTGCTTCTTTGTTTCTTGCTCACAACCACGTGCGGCCGCCGCGCCACCCTGTCCACCGGCAGCCTCTTGTTTTCTTCTTATTGGGTTATTTCTTAAAACCTAAGTTAATTAAATTAAATTTTTTAATTACATGTTATTAATTTAATTTATGTTTTGATTGAATTAAATTTATGATTTTTGTGATTTATTTATGAATTTCAGATTTTAATATTGCATAATTGAATTATTAATTTTCAGATTTCTTAATTTGATTGAAATAAGGGTTTGAATTATTTAAGGCATGAATTTTAAGGCTTTAATAGTTTTAAACCATGGTAGAATAATTAGGAATTACTAAAAATATTATTTTTATACTCTAAGCATGATAATTTGGTTTTGGTAAAGCTTTAAACGAGTTTATATTGCTGGAAATTTAAAGTATGATGTTTTGAAGAGTTTTCAACGAATTTCAATCATTAATTCAACAATTTAGGATGTATTCAGAATGCTTGATTATGGATGTGAATTATTAGAAGTTGATTGGGAATCTTTATTGGTTGTTTTAGGCGGAGAATTATCTGTAGACGACTTTTGAAATCGTTAAAGTGGCCTATCAATTTGTTTACACAAGGTACGTATATACCTATGTGTTTGTGGATGTGTGTTATTGTTGAAATCATGTTGAAATGTATTTATGAACTTATTTATGTTGGAAGTTCATGTTCAATGTCGTTGGATTAATGCATTGAGCATATATATTTTTATTATAAGAATTATAAGATGTTAGCATAGATGTTTGATGCAAGCATGTCAGTTGGGAACTTTATATTATTTTATATATATTGGTTCAGATTGATTGATCGTTGTTCCCTTTTAGCATTTCACTACTTTATGAGGGCCGAGGACCTTGTTTAGTAAGTTGAACCTTTATACCCATATCAAGGGGTTAACCATTGTTAAAGGAAAGGTTGAATTATTGGAATAAATTCTTGATTGACAGCTTTGTGATCACTTATTTAATTCAAAGATGAAAGAAGTTGTGATTACTTGTTGATTATATTACTTATGTGATTGACGAGTCGTAACCAAGTATTAAAAAGTAAATCTGTAAAGTGAAACTGAGTAGCAATAGCTTTAGACTGTGCACGTCTGAAGTGACGGACAATCAGGGGTTGGGGTCATGGGTCGCCTATGGCTTTTTCTGTGGCCGGATTGATCACCGGTTCTATTTCTTTCAAAAGTTCCTCGATATTGCAGGTCATTGGGGTTACAGAGTTGCGCCCGTACCTTGTCTTCCTTAGTGAAGGCTTCTAGTAGACAACTCGGTCCATTGACTATTTCAATTAAAATAATATTAATGCTATAAAAGTCTAGTCTATTCTAGTCAAATGTGGTTTTCAAGTTAATATGTTTGGTTGTCCTTACTTATGCTTTATTAGTATCATGTTAGGATTGTTCGTTTAATAGAATCATGTTAGGATTATTATTGATTTAGTATGTAGTACTCAGCTTTGCTGATTACGTGCTTTGTTTGTGTGTGTTGATCATGGCTATGCCTTATTGATCCTGTGATGACCCATTTTGGTGAGCAGTCTCTAAGGATCAATAAGCGTTGCCCATCTACAGGTTTGAAGATGATGCATAATTGGGGTTCGGGACTAGAGAGCTTGTATTTAGTTTGGATTTGCTAAGTTGACTTTGATTTGTTAAATTGGAATTTAAACTTGTTGAACTAGCTACATTGACTTTATTTTCGTTAACTGGTTTTGGAATTAACTCTGTAGTTGATTATTTATAAACTTAAAGTTAGTTTTTATGATTTCCGCTGCAAAATGCTGAATAAGCCGTTACGTTTTCACACGGGCGATAATGCCTTGATAATTTTCTGTAGTTCTATTTATTTAAAAGTTATTTTAGAAAAGAGGGAATTGTCGGGGTGTTACAGTCTTTCTCGCTGGAATTACAGGCCGCGCTTCATGTCTAGGACTGACGCCTACCCTCTCCTTCTTTCAAGGGAATGGAGGCTTGTAAAACCTTTGTTTCAGGCAGAAATGTATCGGTTGTCTGCAAAAAGTCACGAGTGGGTCCCTAACAGTTGGCTTCCTCATGTGGGGTAGTTCACCAATATGGTTTTCCTTGCGGTCGTTGGCCTTTGTCCTTATTTACATAGAGGTAGTATCACGTCAATTTGTGTGTATCGTCAATAACGTTTTTCTTGTTCTTCGCTGATCTCTTTGTCTTGTGTAGACTCTGCCATGGATCGTTTGTCCCCAGAAGAAAAAGGATTGGTGAAGATGCTTGAATGGTTGTCCAAGAGTTTATACGAACGACGTTCTCAAAGCCGTAGAGGCAAAGAGGAAGGAATGATATAAGTAGTCGGATGAGGCGGCCTCTGGTGGCCTTCCTAAGGTACTCTCTGTTTATTTGGGCCCGTCCTAAAGTTTCTTGGTTTATACTGACTTTGATGTTTCTAGGGGCCTACTTCATCGGTTACAGGGAAGCGTCCTGCTCCTCCGTCGGCTACCCCTAAAGCAACGCGTCCCTTCTTAAAGAAGATGCACAGCACAGAGGCTGTGGTGACGCCTGGGCCGGAGCCGTCGGCTACACCGGCTGGGGGTGTGGAGGTTTCTACCCCACGAGTGGAGGACCTTTCTGCGGCTGCTGTATCCAAGGAGACGTCTACCCATGTGGCAGAGGAAGGTTGTTCCGTGGCCAAGGAGACCTCCATCGAGGCAGTTGCAGATGCTGACCATGCTGCTGACAGTGTTGTTGTCCCATCGTCTAGGGAGTCAAGGGACCCTTCTTTCACCGGGGACGCGTCGATGCCCCCACCTGCTTCGCCAGCTGGTAAGCTTCGTAAAAAACTAGGACGTCTTGCTAACTTTGTAGTTTTTTACTGGTCGGTGTTTTATATGTTGGTCCAGGTGGTGTCTTCGAGAGGATGAGGCGGGCCGAGGTGGCTCAGATTCCTCCGTCTGGTGCTTTTAGCTCGGAGGAGAAGGAAAAAATCCTTTCTACCGTCTACGCGGCTATCCCTAGGGAGTATGTGAAATCTCTTCCTCGGATTGACGAAGGGATCTTTGGGGCCATGCAGTCCCTCGTGCTTGACGTGAGTTCCCTACTATTTCTCTTTTACTAACTCTTTTTAGCCCCTCTCCTAATGTTTAGAGGTGACTTAAGTTTGTTCTGATTTTTGACAGCTTTTTATCCGGTTTGCCGAGGGCAGACAGTACCGCTTCAACATGCACCAAGAGATGTTGAACCACAAGGACCAAATCGAGAATCATGAAAAGTACGCATAGAAGAAGGCAAAAATGATTAATGAGGACATGGATGTGGCCATCAGGTCTGAGACTGCTGCTCTCAAAAAGGCTGAGGAAGATGTCGAGAATTACCCAGAAAAGCTGAAGGAGCATGAGGAGAAGCTGACTGCTCTTAGGATGGGGTAGACTGCCGTCTCGGAGCGAGTTACAAACTTCTCTACCAAGGTGGAGGCCTTAGAGAAGAAGCTCAAGGCCACCCAGGCTGAGGTTGAAACTATTCTGGAGAGGCCGCCTGTTCCTTCAAGCTTGGGATCAGGCGATGGACGAGAAAGACTTTTCCTGGTTTAGACGCCGGATTTCGTAACAGATGGCCGTCTTGGCCGCTCAGCGCCTCGGGCTCGATCCTCCTAAGTTTGTCAGTGACGGGGAGGATGAGGACGTGGAGGAAGAGGAGGTGAACTCCCCAGAAGACCAGGACGTCCAGGATGGTAGCTGGACGGCCCCTTGCCCCTAAGTTTTTTCATTTTATTATTGGTTTCTGTGGCGCCGCAGGCGCTTGTATTAACATTGATGCCTTTGGGCATTCTTTTGTTTGGGTTTGTTGCGCCGTGTGTGCATGTATGAATATTTTTGCCTTCTGTGCACTTATCTAGGCCACTCCTTAGGCCGTCAACCGATTAGTCTTTTCTGACACTGCCGATGAGGAGTTGTCAGTTTTTGATTGACCGTCTTATTGAGTCAATTTGCGTGTGTTTTTTATATCTTGGTTTTGAGAGTTCCTATGCGATGTGTGGCTTGTTAGGCCGCAGTGATAGTGAGAGTTTCAGAATTTGATAGCAAGAATATTATCATTGAATTAGTTCGTATTTAGCTAAGCAGCGAAGTAGGTTGGCCGTTTTGCAGGCGCATACTATAGGCCGTTTTGTTGGCTCTCACATAACTTTTAGGCCGTTTTGTAGGCTCTTACACAGACTTTAGGCTGTTTTGAAGTCTCTTACATAGACTTTAGGCCGTTTTGAAGGCTCTTACATAAAATACCCTGACTAGTCCATTGAAATCCTATCTCCTAGCCACTTTTTTCTACTAGTGGGATAATCTCGTTAGCTGCTGGTGGCTCTTCTTCATACTTTCTCTTGCCTTTGATCCCGGCCGGGTCCTTCCTCCATGCTTACGGGTTAAGAGTGGTGAGATAGCAGTCCTGTGCTTGCTGTTGATCTCCATGTATAATTCCTATCGCTCCGTCGTCACATACATTCTTCAGGAGCATGAGATGGGTGACGACCACTACTTTGATCTTGCTCAGCGTGGGACGTCCCAAGATGACATTGTATGCAGTCAAGTCCTTGACGATTAGGAATTCCACACCCATCTTTCTTCCATCATTACGTCCTCCTATTCGTACTGGAAAGGTAATGACGCCCACAGGGTGTATGATGCTTCCTCCAAAGCCAATGATAGGGTAGTGGATGCTTTCAATTGTCTTAGGGTCATGTGCAAGATGGCTTAGACACTCCATGCTCATTATATCATATGAACTCCCTGTATCTATCAATATGCGCTTTACCCTCATGTTGGAGATCTTGATCTCGACAACGAGAGGGTCGTCATGCGGGGTGGCTACGCGTCCTCCATCTGATTCACATATTTCTATCCGGGGGAATGGGTCCATTGGTGACTTTCCTAATAACATCACTTGACCTAGCTGGTGGTCATAATCTTTCTGTCCCCTCATGGTGGGTCCTCCAGCAGCTGGTCCTCCTAATATGACGGCTACGAATCCCCCTTCGCTGTGATTTCCTTCTGCAGCTGAGACAGGTGACTTATTTTTCTTGTACTGGTTTTTCCGTGCCGTGAGAGCTTCTTTGGGGATAGTTCTTCAGGTGCCCCTTGGAAGCTAGGCCATCTAGGGCCCTCTTCAGGCTTCTAAAATCCTTGGTATCATGACCTATATCTTCGTGGAACTGGCAATACAGCTTAGGACCTCGATTCTCAGCAGGAGACTTCATTGGAATGGGTCGTTCTAGGTCAAACCTGGTCCCCACGTCCACTAGGATTGTGAGAAGGTCAGTATTGTATTCAAAATATTCTCTCTCCTGCGGTCGTCCTCTCTTTTGCCCGGAGATTTGGTATCATGCTCTTTCGAAAGGGCCCAAGTACCATTAACTCGTGAGACCTTCCTGTCATTCTTCTCTTTCTTCCCGGATGAGTCTGTCGCCTCTCCAGCCTTCCCATCTTTGGACACACTGCATATTTCTGTGGCATGAATAAAGGCATCGGCCTCGTCTAGGACTTCTGCTATCGTTTGCACCTTCTTCTTAAATAAGTCAAACTTGAATGATCCCTTCTTTAGGACTCTGACAAAATTGTCGAAGGAGACGCCATCGGGCAAATCTGGGATTTGTCCTGCTTCCAGATTGAAACGTTTCACATAGCTTCGTAAAGACTCATTTTTCCCTTGTTGAATGCAGCCCAGGTGCATGCTTGTTTTCCTTTCTTCCTTGTATGCCAAAAACCTGGTGGAAAGCAAGGCCTGTAGCTCGTTGAAGGAGGTAATTAATGCTGGGGGCAGTCATTCGATCCATTTGTATGCTACTTCTTTGAGGGTAGCTGGAAAGTACTTGCACCATGTGGCTTCATTGGTTCCTTGAACATACATGTGGTGACGGTATACAACTAGGTGCATGTCTGGGTCTGTAGTACCGTCATAGGCTTCAATGGTGGGAGTTTTGACTTTAGGCTCTTTCAGGGCGTTCCTTGTTGGATATGACAAGTGGGTTCACGGCGGCTTGAGACCATACGAGGACGCGTTCTTACTCTGTTTGGTGTCATCTGAGTTTGTCCCCGAGTGGAGGGGTAGAAAGGAGGATCTTCCATAACAAGGGTAGATCCATTGTCTGATAATTCAGACTCAGCTTCATAGTGTTCTTGTCATCTTGATGGTGGCCGTAGGATGGCTGGTGGATTTGCTCGAGAAAGTTGTCGGGCTGCCTGTTCCCAACGAGGTGGAAGAGCTCGATGGCCGTGGTCAGTTTCTGGGCCTTCTGCCAAAGGACTGACTCCCCAGCTAGCTTGCTGGCGGGAACTTTATCCTGCTCTCTAGACGTTAGACCTGAGCGGCATTCTACTTATCCGATTGACGCCTAGGTTGAGGGGCCTTTGTGGGGTCATCCTTTCAGTGTTATATATCAGCATGTTCCTTCATATTTCATCCTGCAACGTGGTGCTCATCTGCTGTTGGAAAGTTTGATTCATTTGTTGTTGGAACCCTGCTAGGATTTCGCGCAGCGATCCTACAGAGACTGGTAGGTCCAAATTTTTATCATTCATATCAACAAGTATGGGTCATAACTAGTAATAGTAATAGTTTGGGTCAACAAGTATGGGTCATAACAAGTATGGCGCAGCAATGGGCTGCGAGCTGTGTTGCTGCTCGTGTGGGCTTGCGGCTCGCGTGGGCCGAGCAGCCGTGTGGGCTGTGCGCGGGCATGGCCTGCACGCTCGTAGGTCATGCACGTGTAGAGTTTGTGTTCACATACGAAACCTAAATTGTATAGGATTTGTTTGATGATTAAATTCCTAATCCTAAAAGGATAAATATTAATTAATTAGAGTCCTACTAGGATTCTAGTTTAACTAATTAGTATCCTAATAGGATTCCAGTTCCTTTTCCATACCTCTATAAATAAGGGCCTAGGGTCATTATTTGCAAGAACGATTGAAGTATTCAAAGGGTAAGTTTTTGAAATAAAATTAGCCATACACTTGCAAACACTAGCCGAAAATCCTAGCAACCTTAAGGGCGATTCTAGTTGGTCTAACTTGAGGCGGATCCGGACGTACTGTGGACTATCTACGGAGGGACGACATTTGGAGTCCTAAAGACTTGTTCTTGTTCGGTTCGGGCGCAGCTAGGGAAGGCACGCTACAACATGTATGCATCAATACTATGCTAAATGATTATGTGAATATAATATGCTTTCCTGGCTTTATGGTTTTTCCGCATGATTTATGAATTGTCATATGTATCATAACCTAACACTCGTGGCTTTTGAGAGAGGAAACCAGAGACTACATTTTTATTAATTGTGTTACTTAATGAGATAGTACAAATCTAGAGTATTTATACTAAGTAACAAACTAATTACAAGCTAATGTTCTATACTATGTTATATACTCCAATACCCCCCCCCCCCTCAAATTGGAGATGGTGTAAACATCTTCAGTTTGAAAGCTTCAAAACAGACTCTTTCATTAACTTTGCACCAAGAACTCCTCATGAACAAGCATAGATGGTGGCCACTGCTGTTGCTGTTGTACCAACTGCTCATATCAAACTGCAACGTCCAATATTGCCTTGAAGAAATGAGCCTCAATGGGTCTCATCAAAAGAATGATCACAATGGATCAATGAAAACTGACCTCTTTGGGTCTCAAAATTGACCTCTTTGGGTCTCAAAATTGACCTGTTGTTAGAGGTTCAGATTCTCCAGATCTGTTGCTGGGAAAAATGAACAAAATTGACCTGATTATACAGGTACTGAACTCCAGATCTGTTGCTGGAAATAAATGTTGAATCGTGCCAACATTCAAAAGAAAAAGAAATCCCAAAAAATGGCAACAAAGCATGCCAACAATCAACAATCAACCTTCATTATCTACAGGATCAGTCCTGCATAAGAACAACCATTTCGGAGAAAAGTATCCTCCTCCTTTATTTACCCCACTCCACAGCAAAAGTATGCTTTGCAGAACTTCTGTTCCTGCATAAGCTTGAGTATAACTGCGGCAGCATCTTCGTTTATGAAACTAAACCTTCGTACACAAACTGACTTCGCACAACAATATCCCCAACTTCAGCAGGGTTTACATTAACAAGCAACCTGCAGCATCATCCAACAAATAAATATAATATGTAATTCGAATCCCTTTATACTATGAGATTCCCAGAATCACAACTCACTAACTAAATAGATTGCAAAATACTATAGTTTTCCATCAAAAAAAGGCAGAAGTAGGAAGGTAACAATTCCTATCCATACTGTATCATTTTAAAACTTGTGAAAGGGCAGCAATTCGAGCATGCAGCAAGTTACACTATTTAGGAAACAGGCGTTAGCACTCATTCTGCACTTGAATCAACTGGCAATTGTATTAACCCTACTTTCTACAAACAATCAAGTACATCCTAATTTGTCTCCTTCACTTGTTACCATAGAGTAGCTATCCATTGCCAAACTCAAAAGAGTATGAACCTTCCATCAACCAAGCATTCTTGGTATTACAATTTTACACATTTATACATGCGAAAACAAAAGTCTAACCCAACATCTTACACTGTTAACTAACATGTAAGTTTAAGCTTATCCACTCAAATGAGTGAAGAACTAAGCAGCCTCTCTATTTGCCTCCAAAAGTACAAGTCCTACAGCTTTATATTAACAGCGAGACGCTCGATTCAATGTTTAAAAATCCGCTACAACAAATGACAGTTATCAATGAAAAATAACAATAACAAGAAGCCGGAAGGGAACTATTCCTACTGATATGGTATCATTTAAATGACTTGTACAAGGGCGGCAATCCAGGCATATATAGCAAGTCATACCATTTAGAAAACAGGTATTAAAACTTATACATCATTTTTTATCAATTTGCGAACAATTGCATTAACCTTATTTTCTGCATAATAATAGACTACATCCTAATTAATTAATTTAGTTCACTGCCAATCTCTGCAGAAATAACACCAGAAACATGACTAATTTAGCTCCTGCTGTATGAGATTCCCAGAATCACAACTCACTAACTAAATAGATTGCAAATTACTATAGTTTTCCATCAAGAAAAAATTTGTCTGTCAACAGGTGCAAAAAAATAGTGATTTGATTTCAGTTTCTTAAAATGCAGTGGGAAGCAGGGCATTTACTAATTATGTGCCTCCTATGAACCAAATTATATGGGCGTTCTTTTTTCATTTTTTTTTAATTTTTTTTTCGTTCCTTCCTTTTAATATAAATTCCTTCAATATTTTATTTTTCCTTATCAATTTTACCAAAAAAAATTTCCCTTAGCGATTCCTTTACTATAAAGCAGGGCATTTACCAAATTTTTTTTTCCTTAAATTATCAGTTCCTTTAATAAAGCAGGGCATTTACTAATTTTTTTTCCTTATCAATTCCTTTAATATAAAGCAGGCCATTTTTTAATATATATTGTACCAACCTTTCACCAAACCAAACATGGGAAGACATAACATGAACCAAACAGAGCCCAAATTAACAAATTTACCCCAAAACTTTATGCCAAAAAATCTCAACATATAACACGAAATTAAACCCATAAGAATCTGAAAATAAGCAAGTCGAAATATTAACTGGTAACACTAATCTCTTATTCAGCCTCAAAATTGAGATTCAAACCGACATTAACCCAAATTCTCATCAAATTATCACTAATTTCGGTCCTTTTTTCAAAATTTCAATCAGAATCATTATCATCCATAAAAAACAATTATAAATCAGATAATAATGCATTTACATCACCATTAGCAAACATTAAAAATCGATGGAAAAAGAACAAGAAGATACCTGGTGAAATTCCGCAATTGAGAGGCTTTAAGGTGTCTGAGAGATGCGATTTCACACTGGAGTGTTGACGTGACTATACCTTCGCGCGAGAGATTGACAATTTCAATGGAGGTTGAAGGCCGGTGGGATCGTGACTCGATCAGATATGGGGAACAACTGACACGAGGTGAATGAAATTAATTAGGGTTTAAGTTTGGCGGTTTATGGGTTGGCTGCTGAAAATTTGGAATACGTAGTGGGTTTTCTCGACGCTGGTCCTAGTCGAGACCAAGTTCGATCCTTATCCGCGTCGAAATTTGTCGCGAATTAAAACATCCCATCAGCAAATTTGTGCTGCGTCGAGAGGATAGCGTAGAGAATTTATGGGAATTGTAGTAGTGATAAGGACTAGGCAAGTAAAGTTGCGTAATTGAAAGTGCGGAATTGAAATGCGTTATTGAAAGTGCGGAATTGAAATGCGTTATTGAAAGTGCGGAATTGAAAGGTGCGGAATTGAAATTGCGGAATTGAAATTGCGGAATTGAAAGGTGCATAATCGAAATTGCAATATTGAAATTTGAACTTGGGCACATGAGATCCGAACGCCAAACGACTACTTAAAAATAAGTGCGCTCGACACGAATTCAACGCCAAAAATCTCAACTTGGGAGAAGTTGTTCATCCCAAAGTATCCTAGATTTTTCATATAGAACTTGAACTTGAAAGCTTGAATCTTGAAATATTGAACTTGAAATACTTGAACTTGAACTTGAAATATTGAACTTGAACTTGAAATATTGAAGTTAAGAGACTTGAATCTCAAAGATCGGGACTTTTAATGTTAAAAATGTTAGATCTTTGATGTGCTCTTACTTTGGAAGGATCCTAGTTTAGGGAAATAGTCATGAGCAACCCTAAACATTGTTGGATCTTGAAATTTGAAAACTTGAACTTGTATATTGAAAAATGGAGTCTTGAATCTCAAAAGACTAAACCTTTAAAAGTTAGAAGGGCATCATCTTTGATTACTCCATATTTGAAAATGATTCTAGTTCAAAGAGATGATTACAAGCAATTTTGAACATCCTTGAATCTTGAAAGTTTGCATTTTTGTACTTTGAAAAGTTTGGATTTTGAAAAGATGTATGATTGTTGCAAGTGACATTTTTAAGAGTAAAAATGCCAACTTACTAATCATTTTGAAATAGAAAATCAAAACAACATTGAATAGATTAAGGTTGGGATTCGGAATTACCTAGTGTTAGGATATGATACATATGACAAAACATAAATCATGCGGAAAACTTTAATGCCAGGAAACATATTATTTACACATAATCATTTAGCATAATTTAGATGCATACACTTTGTAGCGTGCCTTCCCTAGCTGCGCCCGAACCGAATAAGAACAAGTCTTTAGGACTCCAAGTGTCGTCCCTCCGTAGATAGTCCACAGCACGTCTGGATCGCCTTAAGCTTGACCAACTAGAATCGCCCTTAAGGTTCCTAGGAATTTCGGCTAAATGGTTGCAAGTGTTTGGCTGATTTTTGCTTCAAAATCTTACCTTTGAATACTTCAATGTTGTGTATGAATTTGTGACCCTAGGCACCTATTTATAGAGTTATGGAAAAGGACTTATAATCCTATTAGAATACTAATTTAGTTTAATTAGAATCCTTCTAGGACTCTATTAAATAAACTTTATCTATTAGGATTAGGATTTAATCATATGACGAATCCTGATAGGTTTAGGATTCGTGTAGCACGCATGCACGCAACGCCCAAGCACCGCACGCCCATACGCAAGCCTTGCGGCCCACGCACAGCGCACAGCGTCGAGGCCCACTTTGCTCGCAGCCCATCGCTGAGCTCGCGCGCGCCAAGGCTTGGCTGGGCCTGGCCTTGCGCTAGGCCTGGTCGAGCACTTGGCGTGTTGGATGCGTGCTTGCTGGGCGTCGGCCTGGCTTCGTGCTGGGCCTTCGTCTAGCAAGCCTCGTCCGATGCGAATTCGTACGATACGCTTTCCGATTAAATTTCCGATTCCGGAATTCATTTCCGATACGAACAATATTTAACATTTCCGATTCCGGAATTAATTTCCGTTTCGAACAAATATTTAATATTTCCGTTTCCGGAATTATTTTCCGATTCCGATAATATTTCCGATTCTGACAATATTTCCGTTTCCGGTAATATTTCCGATTCCGGTAAGATTTCCATTTCCGATAATATTTTCCGACACGTACCATGTTTCCGTTTCCGGCAACATCTACGACTTGGATAATATTTATATTTCCGATACGATCCATATTTCCGTGTCCGGCAATATCATCGTTTCCGGAGTATTCATTTCTTGCCTGTGACGATCTTAGCTCCCACTGAAACCAAGATCCGTCGGTTCCGAATATTCATAGATGGAGTATTTAATGCCATTAAATACTTGATCCGTTTACGTACTATTTGTGTGACCCTACGGGTTCAGTCAAGAGTAAGCTGTGGATTAATATCATTAATTCCACTTGAACTGAAGCGGCCTCTAGCTAGGCATTCAGCTCACTTGATCTCACTGAATTATTAACTTGTTAATTAATACTGAACCGCATTTATTAGACTTAACATAGAATGCATACTTGGACCAAGGGCATTATTTCCTTCAGTCTCCCACTTGTCCTTAGGGACAAGTGTGCATTTCCTAATTCCTTTGTCGCTCGATGCTTGCTCTTGAACATAAGGTAAGAGTTGTCATCCTTATTATGTCCAGAGGTGTTCCTCGGTTTCAGAGTTCAACTGATCAAATAAACAGATAATCATAGCCTATGATTCATCCGAGCACGGCCATGCATTTCACAGTTTCTAGCTCTCCGAGTGGCCTTGTACAACTTTTAAGCATCTCATCCCGATTTATGGGAGGACAATCCCAATCTTGCGATCTTGAGATTAGACTTCGTTTGATAGGTGATTACCTGAGCGTTGCCTTTATAGCCTCCTTTTACGGTGCGACGGTTGGTCAACGTCAAAGCAACCAGTTCTCAAACAAGTAATCTCAAATCACTCAGGTATTGAGGATTTAGTGTCTAATAATTTAATGAAATTTACTTATGACAGACTTTCATCTCTTACAGTAAAGTTTCATAGGTCTTGTCCGATACTAGTCTTCCCAAAGTAAGTATCTATGCAAATGATTATGACATTGCCATGTCCACATAGTTCAAGAAACAGAACTACTAGTCATCTTGCATTCTAATCGTCTAACGTTTTCTATGCGTCCAATTTTATAGAAAACTCCGATTAGGGACCATTTTCAACCTTTGACATTCAAGTTCACTTGATAGACATTTCTTAGTCACAGGACTGGTCCTGACAGTCTATCTTGAATATATCGTCAAGTTGAAGGGACTCATCATTTAATAAACCACAAATTAAATGGAAAAATGAATTTCTTTCATTTATTGTGAATGATTAACCAATAATGTTTTACAAAGATTTAAACTCTAAAACTTTAAAACATTAAACAGAGACATCAAAGCCATTCTCCAATATGCTTGATTCCCATAGCTGCAGTGTGCGAGTTGTGCTTCGCTTGCGGCAGAGGTTTAGTTAATGGATCTGATATGTTGTCATCAGTTCCAATTTTGCTTATCTCGACTTCTTTTCTTTCAACGAACTCTCGTAGAAGGTGAAATCTACGAAGTACATGCTTGACTCTCTGGTGGTGTCTAGGCTCTTTTGCCTGTGCAATAGCTCCGTTATTATCACAATACAGGGCTATTGGTCCTTTAATGGAGGGGACTACACCAAGTTCTCCTATGAACTTCCTTAGCCATATAGCTTCCTTTGCTGCTTCATGTGCAGCAATGTACTCCGCTTCAGTTGTAGAATCCGCAATGGTGCTTTGCTTAGCACTTTTCCAGCTTACTGCTCCTCCGTTGAGGCAGAAGACAAACCCAGACTGTGATCTGAAATCATCTTTGTCGGTTTGGAAACTTGCGTCCGTATAGACTTTAACAATTAATTCATCATCTCCACCATAGACCAGGAAGTCATCTTTGTGCCTTTTCAGGTACTTCAGAATGTTCTTGGCAGCAGTCCAATGCGCCTCTCCTGGGTCTGACTGGTATCTGCTCGTAGCACTGAGTGCGTACGCAACATCCGGGCGTGTACATATCATAGCATACATTATTGAACCAATCAATGATGCATATGGAATCCCACTCATTCGTCTACGCTCATCAAGTGTTTTTGGGCACTGAGTCTTGCTTAGAGTCATTCCATGAGACATGGGTAGGTAGCCTCGCTTGGAGTCCGCCATCTTGAACCTATCAAGCACCTTATTGATATAAGTGCTTTGACTAAGTCCAATCATCTTTTTAGATCTATCTCTGTAAATCTTGATGCCCAATATGTACTGTGCTTCTCCTAGATCCTTCATCGAAAAACATTTCCCAAGCCAAATCTTGACAGAGTTCAACATAGGAATGTCATTTCCGATAAGCAATATGTCGTCGACATATAATACTAGGAAAGCAATTTTGCTCCCACTGACCTTCTTGTATACACAAGATTCGTCCGCGTTCTTGATGAAACCAAAGTCACTGACTGCTTCATCAAAACGTATATTCCAGCTCCTGGATGCCTGCTTCAATCCGTAGATTGATTTCTTTAGCTTGCATACCTTTTTAGCATTCTTTGGATCCTCAAAACCTTCAGGCTGTGTCATAAACACAGTTTCTGTTAAAACGCCGTTTAAGAAAGCAGTTTTGACATCCATCTGCCATATTTCGTAATCGTAATATGCAGCGATTGCTAACATTATTCGAATAGACTTTAGCATTGCAACTGGTGAAAAGGTTTCATCGTAATCCACACCGTGGACTTGCCTGTAACCTTTTGCAACCAATCTAGCTTTGAAAACTTCAAGTTTCCCATCCTTGTCCTTTTTCAGTTTGAAAACCCATTTGCTTCCAATGGCTTGGTAGCCATCTGGCAAATCGACCAAATCCCATACTTGGTTTTCAGACATGGAGTCTAATTCAGATTGCATGGCTTCTTGCCATTGCTTGGAGCTAGGGCTCGTCATAGCTTGCTTGTAAGTCGCAGGTTCATCACTTTCAAGTAATAGAACGTCATAGCTCTCGTTCGTCAAAATACCTAAGTACCTCTCCGGTTGAGATCTATATCTTTGCGATCTACGCGGGGTAACATTTCTAGATTGACCATGATTCTCACCAGATTCTTCTAAAGATCTCTGAGTTTCATCCTGAATGTCATCTTGAGCATTCTCTAGAGTTTGTTGTTCGACTCGAATTTCTTCGAGGTCTACTTTTCTCCCACTTGTCATTTTGGAAATGTGATCCTTCTCCAAAAAGACACCATCTCGAGCAACAAACACTTTGTTCTCAGATGTATTGTAGAAGTAATACCCCTTTGTTTCCTTTGGATAGCCCACAAGGATACATTTGTCAGATTTTGGATGAAGTTTGTCTGAAATTAATCGTTTGACGTATACTTCACATCCCCAAATCTTAAGAAAAGACACATTTGGAGGTTTTCCAAACCATAATTCGTATGGAGTCTTTTCGACAGCTTTAGACGGAGCTCTATTTATAGTGAGTGCAGCTGTATTTAGTGCATGTCCCCAAAATTCTAATGGAAGTTCGGCCTGACCCATCATTGACCTGACCATGTCTAGCAAGGTTCTGTTCCTCCGTTCTGACACACCGTTCCATTGTGGTGTTCCAGGAGGAGTCAATTCTGATAGAATTCCACATTCTTTCAGATGGTCATCAAATTCATAGCTCAGATATTCACCGCCTCTATCAGACCGCAGTGCCTTAATCTTCTTGCCTAATTGATTCTCTACTTCACTCTGAAATTCCTTGAATTTGTCAAAGGATTCAGACTTATGCTTCATCAGGTAGACATAACCATACCTACTGAAGTCATCAGTGAAAGTGATAAAGTAGCTGAAACCACCTCTAGCATTTGTACTCATTGGTCCACATACATCTGTATGGATTAAACCCAATAGTTCATTTGCTCTTTCTCCAACTTTAGAGAAAGGTTGCTTTGTCATTTTGCCAAGTAAACATGATTCGCATTTACCATAATCCTCTAAGTCAAATGGTTCTAGAATTCCTTCCCTTTGAAGTCTTTCTAAGCGTTTCAAGTTTATATGGCCTAATCGACAATGCCACAGATAGGTGAGATCTGAATCATCCTTTTTGGCCTTTTTGGTATTTATGTTATATACTTGTTTGTCGTGATCTAATAAATAAAGTCCATTGACTAATCTAGCAGATCCATAAAACATCTCTTTAAAATAAAACGAACAACTATTGTCTTTTATTATAAAGGAAAATCCCTTAGCATCTAAGCAAGAAACTGAAATGATGTTTTTAGTAAGACTTGGAACATGGAAACATTCTTCCAGTTCCAAAACTAGCCCGGAGGGCAACGACAAATAGTAAGTTCCTACGGCTAATGCAGCAATCCGTGCTCCATTTCCCACTCGTAGGTCGACTTCTCCCTTGCTTAACTTTCTACTTCTTCTTAGTCCCTGTGGATTGGAACATAAGTGTGAGCCACAACCTGTATCTAATACCCAAGAAGTTGAATTAGCAAGTATACAGTCTATAACGAAAATACCTGAAGATGGAACGACTGTTCCGTTCTTCTGATCTTCCTTTAGCTTCAAGCAATCTCTCTTCCAATGCCCCTTCTTCTTGCAGTAGAAGCATTCGGATTCAGAAGTGGGTTGACTGACCTTCCTCTTTGCAGATTTGGCGCCAGTTTGCTTAGTTGGGCTGGCCTTGTTGCCACCTTTCTTAGCATTCCTCTTCTTTCCAGATTTCTTGAACTTGCCCCCACGCACCATAAGCACATCCTGCTTATCACTTTTGAGCGTCTTTTCAGCGGTCTTCAGCATACCGTGAAGCTCAGTGAGCGTTTTGTCCAGACTATTCATACTGTAGTTCAGTTTGAACTGATCATACCCGCTATGAAGAGAATGGAGGATGGTGTCTATAGCCATTTCCTGAGAAAATTGCTGATCCAGCCGACTCATATTCTCAATGAGTCCAATCATTTTGAGAACATGTGGACTTACGGGCTCGCCTTTCTTAAGCTTGGTCTCAAGAATTTGCCTATGAGTCTCGAATCTTTCGACTCGAGCCAGATCTTGGAACATGTTCTTCAACTCACTGATGATTGTGAAAGCATCTGAGTTGATGAACGTTTTCTGCAGATCCGCACTCATGGTGGCGAGCATTAGACATTTTACATCCTTGTTGGCATCAATCCAACGATTGAGGGCAGCCTGAGTGACCCCGTCGCCAGGAGCTTCGGGCATCGCCTCATCTAGGACATACTCCTTTTCTTCCTGCATAAGAACTATTTGCAAGTTCCTTTGCCAGTCAAGGAAGTTTTTCCCGTTCAACTTCTCCTTTTCGAGAATTGATCGAATGTTGAATGAATTGTTGTTTGCCATATTAAAACTACAATTGAAAAGAATAAACAAATAAATAACCATTCACAGTTTCTCTTAATAAACTTAAATTCTAGCATACATGCATAATTCAATGTTTATTAAGCATTTTATTCAAGTTATGTGTTCCGGCAGGTGTGAATAAAATGATTCCAAGATCCTAAAATCATTGAAGAACTAAGCACAGTTTGTCGACTTAATCCTAGAACATCTTAGGTAAGCAAAAGCCTTTTGCTAATAGTCTAGAAACTATTCTTGGTTGATAGGTACGTCTAAGAACTTATTAGGTAAACCTATCGAATTTGCCACGACATAAAAGGACTCCTTACTTATATCGTTGAGTTTCACCAAAACTAACATGTACTCACATTTATTTGTGTACCTTGCCCCTTTAGGACCAATAAGTAACACCTCGCTGAGCGAAAACTATTACTAGATTGATGTAAAGGATATCCAAGCAAGTGTATATTTTGGCATGGCACCTTTTAACTCAATTTTTAAGTTTGGAACTTAAGGCTCTTACTATGTTGGTTAGATTTTAAGTGAACTAAAATCCTTAATCATGCAACATAATCAAGCTTATGATCTCATGCATTTTAAGACATATTTAAAGCAATAAATAACTTAAAACATGCATAAGATATTTGTGATCTAGTATGGCCCGACTTCATCTTGAAGCTTTGACTTCAAAGTCCGTCTTGAAAATCTCCGTGGGAGGCACCATTTTCTTCAAATAGGATAAGCTATAACTAATTACAACTATTTGATGGTACGCAGACCATTTTGAATTGAAAAATAACTTTTGGTGTGTCTGAAAATTGAATCCAAGTTCAAGTTTTCAAATTTCAAGATCCCACCATGTTTAGAGTTGTTCATGACTACCTCTCTAAACTAGGATCATTTCAAGTTCAAATTTCAATCATTTCAAGTTCAAACATTTCAATATTCAAGCTTTCAATTTCAAGTTTAATATGCAAAATCTAGGATATTTGGGTTGAGCAACCTCTCCCAAGTTGAGATTTTTGGCTTTGAATTCGTGTCGGGCGCACTTATTTATAAGGAGCCGCTTGGCGTTCGAATCTCATGTGCCCAAGTACAAGTTTCAATTATGCACCTTTCAATATTGCAATTTCAATATCGCACCTTTCAATATTACACTTTCAATACTGCTATTTCAATACCGCAATTTCAATACCGCACTTTCAATATCGCACTTTCAATTCCGCAATTTCAATTCCGCACTTTCAATTCCGCATCTTTACTTGCCTAGTCCATTTCTAGGCAATGTGGACCTACTCCCTAGTGCATTTCTAGGGGGTCTTGTATTTACCAATTCCGCACTTTATTTACTATTGTGACGTTGCTTTACTTGTTATTGCTTTCATCACCGCACATGCTAAATACAACAAAATACAAAGGTTACATCACGCTTAACAAAGATAATTTCTTGGACAAACTTGCCTTAGGTTCCTTAAATTAATCTTTAAAGCAAAGTGACCACCATACAAAGTAGAGATTCTATTTGCTCTAAATTCAAACCCACATAGTCTAATCTAGGGTATATTTTCGAAAATGTTGTGCCAACGTACTTGAATATTTCTAAAGCTCGCGGAATAAGCATTTCGTTCCCGTGCCCGGATCTCACCCATCCGTTTCGAGGATTCAAAGCCTTATCCAAAATAGAGTCACTTGCGGTCTTTCCAAACGAGACTTTAAACAGTGTTTGGTGGTGACTCCTTCGAGGTACAAAAATTCTATGGTTTTCTAAAGAACCGCCCCTCTTGTAGAACGGGAAATATAACCCCCTACAATTCTGGCGACTCCACTGGGGACTTACTAATTTCAATTCGAAAATGCGGGCAGATTTCGAGCAGCAAGCCACTGATCTGCTTAAGTACTGGATGCCAACACTGGTGCCAGGCGCAGCCCCTGCGCCCATCGCCACTGCCTGCATCCAGGACAGTGGCTGACAGTGGCTTGTCGCCCACTTTTGCTCAACTTTTCGTGTTGGGAGTTAGTTTATTTTTTAATCTGGAAGGACGCTCCCAAACCTCGTGAACAAGTGCCGAAAAAAGAGCTTTACAAATACAAATTCAAGTACGATTTCAATTTCAATTTCTAGGCATTTCATGCATTTTTCGAAAACCGTATTTGTGCAAAATGAATTTCTACCTTTGCCCAAACGGATGTGTTCTACATTCGGGCTAGCCCCGGGGGCAACGAAATGGTGACTCTCCATAAGGTTCCCGACCAAAGTGTGTGACCATTTCCGCGCCTTCCGAAACTTGGCATTTACTTAACATTCCCGATGTCAAGTATGGAGGTCGTTTGCCGACACACACTTCCTTAGACGGATGTGCAAGCTTGTCGCCGGATCCGTCTCTTAGCCGAGTACCTTTTGACACCCAAAGCCGACCACTTGCATCATAAAAAACTTAGACCGGCCTTAGGGTGAGAACTTTGCATGTCGCATTCATATTCATGACTAGTGTGACAACGTGCTACTTGTGCATTGTGTGGGCGTCTTTGCACGCGTGAATGGCTAACCTCGAGTTCTAGCTTGCCAAAACCAATTAGCCTCCAACTAGGAAACCAAGCCCCTAGGAGCATCATTCAAACCTCATGCATCTAAATCGCCGATTTTAGGGTCTTTAGGAGTGTCACTCCGTTTGATTCAAAAACCCTCAAACACGCCTCACGCACAAATTGAAAATTCAATCCAACGGCGTCATAATGCCGGATTTTTGAGTCAAATTCAATCCAACGGCGTCATAATGCCGGATTTTTGAATCCAAATTCCAAATTCCAAGTTTCAAAATTCAATCCAACGGCGTCATAATGCCGGATTTTCGAGTCCAAATTCCAAATTCCAAGTTTCAATATTCAATCCAACAGCGTCATAATGCCGGATTTTCGAGTCCAAATTCCAAGTTTCAAGTTCAAAATTCAATCCAACGGCGTCATAATGCCGGATTTTCAAATCCAAAACCTCAATTTTCAAGTCCAAATCCAACGGCGCCATAATGCCGGATTTTCTAGTCCAAATTTCGAGTTTCAAGTTCAAATTCAAATTTTCTAGTCTAAAACCTCAATTTTCAAATCCAAATCCAACGCCGCCATAATGCCGGATTTTCTTGTTCAAATTTCGAGTTTCAAGTTTCAAGTTAAGACTCAATCCAACGGCGCCATAATGCCGGATTTTCTAGTCAAACCATCCATTTCCAAATTCAAAACCCAAAATCCAACGGCGCCATAATGCCGGATTTTCTAGTCCAAATTTCAAACTTCAAATTTCAAAGTCAAGTCCAAATCCAACGGCGCCATAATGCCGGATTTCCTATTTCAAGTTTCAATTTTCAAGTCAAAACTCAAATCCAACGGCATCATGCCGGATTTCCTATTTCAAACATTCAAGTCTTCAAACATCAAACTTAAGTTGCCAATTCCAAGTCTCAAAACCTCAAGTTCAAATGTCAAAGCTCATGACCGGCGTAATGCCAACTTTTCGACTCCAACTTTCAAACCTCAAATTCCATGTCAATCTTTCGAATTTCAAGTCCTATACTCAAAGTTTCAAGTTCCAAATGCATGCCGTCGTAATGCCGACTTTTTCATTCCATATTTCAAACCTCAAGCTCGAAGTTCAAAAATTCCAAACCTTCAAACCCCAAGCCCTACACTCCAAGTCCACGGCGGCATAATGCCGTTCAAGTTCCCAAATTCAATGTCTCAAATCCACGGCGACATAATGCCGGATTTTCCAAATACAAAGCCTCATGTTCTACATACAAAGTGCGTCCTTTTCCATTTAAAAGTTCAAGCTTCGAGTCAAACTCAAATTCCACACTCTATCTATGGGTTGAAAATCCCCTTAAATAATACAAATTCAAAATTCCATATCCTATCCAATGGGTTGAAAATCACTTGAAATAATACAAGTTCCAATTTTCCAACGGGTTGAAAATCCCCTAAAATAATACAAACCTCAAGTTCGAAATCTTTCCAACGGGTTGAAATTCCCCTAAAATACTTCGAAATCCAATTGGGTTGAAACTCCCCAGAAATAATACAAGTTCAAGTTCCACTTCTCCTACGGGTTGAAATTCCCTTTAAATAATACAAAATCAATTCCCTTTCAATCGGGTTGAAATCCCCCTCAAATATTCCAAGTCCAATGGGTTGAAATTCCCCTAAAATATTGACGGGTTGAAATTCCCTCGAAATAATACAAAATTCAATTTCTAAGTACAAGTCCAATTTCAAAATCCTCGAGCGGGTTGAAATCCCCTTCAAATACGTCCAATTTCTAATAGGCCGGAATATTCCTTTTTCGATACTCCAAGTTCTAGTACAAAGAGTCAACTTTCACAAAAGAATGAAGGCTCCTCTCAAACACTTCCAACGGGTTGCAAATCCCGAATACAAGTACAAAATCCAAAATCCCGAATCTTCGGAGTGGCACTTAGAGTCAAGTCTAGGTCTCATTCATTGCATGCATATCATATCATGTGTCGGAAGTCCAAGTTCTAAAATCGTCTGGTGTGTTCTAAATAGGAGTCCAAGGATCCTGTGGGTTCGCCGAAGAGGAGAAAGGTTGAAAAGAAATCCATCAGCCCTAGCTTCCCTCATAGCCGGCATCGAACGACCAGCCAGTTCATCTCCTACAAATCAAACTTCTAGTCCCATTCAAGAAACAGTCCAAATGTCTGCCTCTGATCAGCTCGCTCAACTCCTAGCGGCTTTCGCCAACCTCAGTGCCAATGTGGAGAGCATAAGCAACCGATTGGGTGCCGTGGAACAGGGGGCGCCCACCGATGACTTAACCAAGAAGATCGAGAGTCTTGTCAGTAAGGTTACCAATCAAGAGAACTACTTTGACACCTCAATGGAAGACAACCTCAAGGGGAAGGCGAATCTGCCAGACAAATTCTCCGCCAATGACATTCCAAAGTTCAAATCAACTGACTATCCCAAATACCATCTCAAGAACTTCAGAGCTACAATGGCCATAAAGGGGGTCGAACTCGAGCTATACCCAGTGGTATTCCCTATGTCTCTGGAACCTGTCTGCCAAAAGTAGTACTATTCACTCAAGGAACATCAAACAAATACATGGGAAGCGGTTGCTCGAGCGTTCATGGAGAAATATCAGCCCAACATCCAACTTCAAACTACTCTGAGGGAACTAGAAGTTCTCAGGCAAGGGCCTCAGGAAGGCTTTACTACTTACCTCAGCCGGTGGAGAGAGATGGCATCCCAAATTATGACCCAGCCTTCCGAGAGAGAGTTAGTCAAGATTTTCATTGCCGGTCTTCTTCCGAAATACAATGCTCATATGAAGTACCTAGGCTTGGAAAGCTTCAAGAGAACCTACGACATAGGGGTCGACATAGAGGATGACCTGATGAAAGCACTCGCAGCCCCAGCTCCACAAACTGAAAAGTGGAAGGGAAAGAGACCTGAAGCAACACACAAAGTTCATGAGGTTAACGCCCTAGAGGCTCCTCAAGGTCCAAAGACAAACAATTTCAAAAGCGATGCTAATCAGCGCAACTATCAAGGCAGGCCCCAAAGAGTCTTCACAAACCTCGGGATGTCTTACAATGAGGCATTCGATCGGCTGGTCGAAAAACAAGTCATAGCACCAATCGGTCCAACACCCGATCCTCCAGTCGACAAAAGATCTAAGAGTTGGGATCTGGCAGCTCATTGCAAATACCATTAGGGGAAGGGTCATGACATCGAGGACTGCTACAAGCTCAAGCACTTGATCCAGAATATGGTCGACAACAAGACCTTGCCCTTACCACCAGGGGCTAAGCAAACCCCCTATGTACAAGCCATCTCCTATGACTGCGAAGATGAAGAAGAGGAGTTTCCATGCAATCTCATCTCCACAATATGCAAGCCAGGTTACGAGCTTATGGTTCCAAGCTTTTGCCATCTACTTCCAAGTGCTCAAAACTGGGTGATCCTCGAACCTAGGGTAACCACCGACATCCAAGAGAACATCTGTCCACTCGCCACCTTGAAAGCTTTAGGGTTCTCCGAGTACGATCTCATGTTGAGTATCCAACAAACTGTCAAAGTCCAGGGTGTCACATACAAAGTCCTGGGATTCCTCGAGCTGGTTTTCTCCTTTGACACCTATTACGACAATGCTGAGTTACTGGTTATCGATGTGCCTACTAACTTCGACCAACTATTCGGAGAACCTTGGTTCGAGGAAATACTAGATGGCCCTGCCTGCCTCACCCTCAAAGGTTCAAGCTTCCGAGACACTCTCATCAAGCAAAAGCCAACTGTGCGCCAGGGAAAGGATGAGTGCATTCAAGAATACAACCACAGATGGGCAATCTCCGCTCGTACAATTCAGCCTGAGCTGCCATAGGGCGAAATGGTGAGAATGTTCATCTTAGGGCTCAACACTTCATGCAATGGCAGCTTCGCCGCATTTCCTTACAGCACATGGAATCAAGTGTGGGATCAAGTCTTGAAAATCTGTGCATGCAGCCCCATCTTCGATGATTATGACGATTATAGCGCAGATGTCTGGGAATACCTTGAGAACTATCTTTACGATTAGTGTCTTTGTCCAGGTCTAGAGTTTGTCTTTCAATTTCTGAGTCTAGCAATGAGTCTAAGTGTCTAGAACTAGAGTCTTGCATCAATCAAGAGCCTCTAAAGGCTGAGCTTCAAGTCAAAAAGTCGATGTAATGATTGCTGATTTCAATAACACTTCAATTTCTACTTACTCTTCGAGTCCTAATTCAAAACACAATCCTAATCCAAACAACTTTGCTTCACAAGAAACTGACTCCGAATTTCTAAAAGCTATCAAAAATCATGAAAACAGGACGCCCATAATTGAGGAAACAGAAAAAATCAACCTTTCTAACAACAGTGACTCAAAACTAGTTCAGATTGGTTTAACTCTTTCTCAAGCAGAGCGGGACGATCTTATCAAGCTACTTTCAGAGTATGTAGACTGAAGGAAATAATGCCCTTGGTCCAAGTATGCATTTAATGTTAAGTCTAATAAATGTGGTTAAGTATTAATTAACAAGTTAATAATTCAGTGAGATCAAGTGAGCTGAATGCCTAGCTAGAGGCCGCTTCAGTTCAAGTGGAATTAATGATATTAATCCACAACTTACTCTTGACTGAACCCGTAGGGTCACACAAATAGTACGTAAACGGATCAAGTATTTAATGGCATTAAATACTCCATCTATGGATTTTTGGAATCGACGGATCTTGGTTTCAGTGGGAGCTAAGATCGTCAAAGGCAAACAATGAATACTCCGGAAATGATGATATTGCCGGAAACGGAAATATGGATCGTATCGAAAATATAAATATTATCCAAGTCGTAGATGTTGCCGGAAACCGAAACATGGTACGTATCGGAAAATATTATCGGCAATGGAAATATTGCCGGAATCGGAAATATTGCCGGAAACGGAAATATTGTCAGAATCGGAAATATTATCGGAATCGGAAAATATTCCCGGAAACGGAAATATTAAATATTTGTTTCAAACGGAAATTAATTCCGGAATCAGAAATGATAAATATTGTTCGTATCGGAAATGAATTCCGGAATCAGGAATTTAATCGGAAGCGCATCGTACGAATTATCATCGGACGAGACTTGCTAGACGAAGGCCCAGCACGAAGCCAGGCCCGCGTCCAGCAAGCCAAGCGCCCAACACAAACGCTGCCAAAGCCTCGCCAGGCCCAGCGCAAGGCTATGCCCAGCAAGGCCATGGCGCGCGCGCTCGTGGGCTGCGAGTTGCGCCTGCTCGTGTGGGCCGCAAGGCCTGCGCGGGTTGTGCAGTACGCTCGTGGTCGTACGACGTTTGTGTTCGATACGAATCCTAAAGCTATTGGAATTCGTTTTATGATTAAATCCTAATCCTAATAGATAGAATTGGTTTAATAGAGTTTTAATGGAATTCTAAATTAAACTAATAGGTATCCTAATAGGATTCTAAAAACCTTTCCATGACTCTATAAATATGTGCCTAGGTTCACAATTTATGGGTGTGAATTCAAGTATTCAAAGGTAAGATTTTCAAGCAAAAATCAGCCAAACACTTGCCCTATTTAGCCGAAAATTCTAAGTACCTTAAGGGCGATTCTAGTTGGTCAAGCTTAAGGCGGATCCGGACGTGCTGTGGACTTTCTACGGAGGGACGACACTTGGAGTCCTAAAGACTTGTTCTTGTTCGGTTCGGGCGCAGCTAGGGAGGGCACGCTACAAAGTGTATGCATCCTAGACTAATTATATGATTATGTGCAATTAATATGATTCCTGGCATTAAGGTTTTTCCGCATGATTTATGTTGTTCATATGTATCATAACCTAACAGTGGTATCAGAGCCTATTATTATTTGCATAATCTATAAATTGCTTAACATGGTTAAATTTTACAAATTTGCAAAGAATTCAAATGGGTGATTAATTTTCGTAATTGTTAATTAATTGCAAATTGCGTTTATTTAATTATATGTACGCAGTTTTTTGGCAGTTTATTCGTTACTCAACCAAATCGAGTGATTTTTGTGTCAATTCCGCATGTAAAAGACATTCTAAAATTTTGACAAAAATACTTTTATTTTCGGCCAAACCCAGAATTCCCAAATTCGAAGCCTAACTATGACTTTTCGAAGGTTTTAGTTTTTCGAACGCAAAAGTTTGTAATTTTAAGATGTTAAATTGAATATTTGCGATTCTTATTGTTAAATCTTGAATTTTTGATTGACTTACTGTATTATGTTTAACAAATTTGAATGCCTAAGCTTGTTAATTATACAACCTAATTTATAATTGTAATTAATTTGTTAAAATTCGAATAATTTAGAATTTGATTTGATTTTCATAATTAATTGACGATTTAATTAGGTATCCATGATTAAAAACCACCATAAAAATTGTTAATTTGTGATAAATTTTAAATTTTTATGACCTAGATTTGAATCCATGTTAATCGGAAATTAATTGATTAATAAATTTTCGATTTTTTCGCCATAAAATTATGAAATTAATATGATTTATTAATTTGTCGTTAATTTTAAATTAAAAATTTTAATTTTTTATGAAAATCGCTCATGAATGTTGCACGCACAAAGCAAAGGACGCTACGTGTTACCCTTAAGGGGTGTTGTATAGTGCGGGCACGCGACGACGAGCAAGGGAGCTCGTCGCCCATGCGGTACGAATGCAGCGAGCAACATAGCATGGCGCGCGCGCGAGGCAATGGTGCTGGCCGTGTGTACTATGCGATGGGCGAGGGCGAAGAGGCAAGGCACAAGCTTACGAGCAAGACGCGTGTGAGCAGCGATAGTGCTGCGCCACAGCGCGCCTGGCTCGCCCAAGCAACGCAGCAGCAGACGCGACACAGCACAAGGCTGAGCGCAGCGTGGCCAGCAATGGCTGCGTGTGCGTGTGGCGTGTGGCTGCGTGTGGCGTGTGGCTGTGTGTGCCTTGTGCAACGATCGATCGTACGGGGCGCACATCCTCGTGGCTTGATGGGGCTTGGGCACAAGCCCAAGTGTCTCGTCTTGCGACGATTGATACGTTTTGATTTTAAATTTGAGATTTTCAGTTTGGAAATAATTTTAATTAACTTTAAAATTAATAATTTAAATTGTTTTCTCGGAATTTAATTTTGAATATTATAATTATTATAAATTTTAATTTATACTAATTATTTTACTAAAATTAAACCTTGAATTAATTTAAATTCGTTTAATTCAACTGAAAATAAATTAAATGGATTTGATCGTAATTTTATATGAGCTTTGAATTAAAATTAAACTTGTATGTTTCCGGTTAGACTAGAAATACATTTTTATGTTTAAAATTAGTAAAGCGTATAAAGTTATTGGTTTAAGTGGGAGCATTTTTAGTCATAAACTCTTGATTAGGTCTACAAATCCTTTAAGGTTAAAACAACTTGATTGGAATTAATAAGGACTGAATAATTGGTAGATTATTGGTGCCCTTGATTAATTGCTGCAAATATTTATGTGATGCATAACAATGTGTTTTACTAACCAGCTATGTGGGCCATTCATGATAATGAATGGGTGAATGGTATATATTGTATATGTACTGTTTTGCAGGTTATTGAAAGTGACTTGTATGGCCCAAATAGGATAAAAAATATGGTCTGCGTACCATTAATTTGAATGTAATATTGGTCTAATGCATCAAAGTTTTCAATTTATATATGGTCTGCGTACCATCAAATAGTTGTAATTAGTTTAATTATAGCTGATCCTATTTGAAGAAAATGGAGCCTCCCATGGTGAAATTCAAGACGGAGTTTCCAATCCATTTTCAAGACGGGCTTTGAAGTTGAAGCTTCAAGATGAAGTCGGGCCATACTAGATCACATTTATCTTATGCATGCTTTAAGTTATTTTTTGCTCTTAAATATGTCTTAATTATGCATGAGATTGTGGCTTGATTATGTTGCATGATTAAGGATTTTAGTTCACTTAAAATCTCACCAACATAGTAAGAGCCTTATGTTCCAAACTTAAAAATTGAGTTAAAAGGTGCCATGCCAAAATAACACTTACTTGGATAACCTTTACATCAATCTTAGCAATAGTTTTCCGCCATAGCGAGGTGTTATTGATTCTAAAGGGGTAAGGTACACAAATAATTGTGAGTACATGTTAGTTTTGGTGAAACTCAACGATATAAGTAAGGAGTCCTTTTATGTCGTGGCAAATTCGATAGGTTTACCTAATAAGCTATTAGACGTACCTATCAACCAAGAGTAGTTTCTAGACTATTAGCAAAAGGCTTTTGCTTACTGTTGTGGGCAAAATTACCATGCCTTTGTGTACCAATGAGGATGCGACACATGGCACGTATTACGCCCCCTAAGCAGAAACCATACGAAGACTAGACCACAGCATGGGTATCAATCTACGTATCTACAATGTATATGTATTTGTATTTAAGAATGTATAAATGTATGTAATGTACCTATACCTGAAAAGGGGCCTAAGTAGTAGGTATTCCAAGTGGTATGAATAAGCACAATAGGCCCAAAAAGCCCACTATTGCCAAAAGGGGCCAGGGAATTGTAAGGAGAAAGGACACATGTCCTCCTCCCATACCCTAGCCAATCATGTAAAGGGAATATTAGGTCATTCCCACAAAAACCTAGTACTATAAATCCCTAGAAAAAGGGGTCACAATCAATACATTCAAGAGCAATTGCTGCTCTGCCTTCTCTCTACTTTCTCTCTCTATAAAAATACAATCTTGTGAAATCCTTAGAAGTTACCGGAAAACCTCCAAGGTATCTCACCGGAAAAACCCCACAACATTTGGCGCCGTCTGTGGGGAGGTACGGTAACATGGAAGATCAACGACAGGACAACGATACTGGGCGGCCTACGCGAGTAGAGCGGCCACCCCTCGAAAGAGAAATGCCGACTGAACATCATACGCCGTCCACGAGAATCACTGGAGATGCCGCGCGTATATTTGCGGCCGGGCACACCCCGTGTCCCGCTGCCGAGGTAGAGGTGCTCAGCGAGGAGGACGACCAGGCCAATCGCACCCCTCCTGGAGGACACCTGGATCCTCGGGCGGATACAGTAATAGAGGAGAGCCCTGATATGCCTGTCTCTGTGGGTGCTCTTCGGGCTATTTTGGCTGAGTTCCAAGCTGATATGGGAAAGACAGTTAATGCTGAGGTACAGAAGAGTATGCTGATCTACACCACTGCTGTGGCTGCAAATCATGAGGGGCCGGCAAGCAATAGGCCAACACTTTCTTTGCGCCCCCCAAACGTCTGGACCAGGCAGACAGTCGAGGACCTGAGGAGGCAGCCGCCAGCAAGTCAGCCCAATCAGGCAATGTCTTACCTACCACGCCGACTGCCACGGCGGCTGATTGGAGAAACATCCCGAGGACGTGAGCAGCCACGCGCAGAGCAATTGCCTGACTCTGAGTCTGAACTTTCTGACACTGGGTCAACCCCCGTCATGCAGGATAGACCTCTCCCTCATCCAACTTATACGCATCTGAGCCAGGCGCGCCCAGGGGTCACCCGTCCAACCCGTCAAACTCGCGGACGCGAGTCTTCCCAGCGGGTACCCTACTCAAGGCGTCAAGATCCTGTGTATCATATTCAGGAGGGGGTGTCCAACATGGCCCTAGGACACACCACCCCTTTTGCAGACTCCATCATGAGAGCCCCGAGGGAACCCAAAGTCAAGCCGCCCAACATTGATGCTTACGATGGGACCACAGATCCAGACATGCACCTCTTGGTTTACCGGCATCACATGTATGTCCAAGGAACAACTGACTCAACCTGGTGTAAGTATTTTCCGGGCACACTCAAAGGAGTAGCATCTAAGTGGTTCGAGAGACTTCCAGCCGGAACTATTCGCTCTTTTTCGGAGCTCGAGCTATTGTTCTCTACTCGGTTCATGGCTCACAAGGAAGAAAAGAAGACGAGCATGCATCTGAGTAGGATTCAGCAAGGGAAAGACGAGTCTCTGAGGAGCTATGTGAAGAGATTCAATCTCGAGGCAGGGCAAATTCCGGATTTGCCAGATGGTGTTGCATTCGATAACTTCATTCGAGGGTTTAAAAAGGGCTCTTTCAAGTTTGATCTGGTAAAGAAAAGCGTCCGAACAATGCCAGAAGTGCTGGATGAGGCCGAGGCCTTCATCCATGCAACAGAGATTTGCAGCGTCCCGAAAGATCCCAGAGGAAGTGATACCGCCGAGCCGGCGGCAAAAAAGGAGAAATTCGAAAAGAAGAGCCGGCCTAACGGGACGTGGGCTATTGCAAAAGAATCAGACAGGGCTCCCGGGGCGGCAGGCCAGAAACGGTCCAGAACTTATGATCGGGAGCGATTTGAGTGTAACACAGACATGTACACAATTCTGATGGACGTCGGGTCCAAATATGACATTGATCGTCCATTTCCCATGAAGCCGCCACCAGAAAGTAGGGACCCCAAACTGTTCTGTCACTTTCACAGTGACATTGGGCATGACACCAAAGAATGTAAGAGCTTGAAAAGGGCATTGGACGGCCTAGCCACCAAGGGATTCTTAAAGAGTTATATCAGCAGGAACACAGGAGGTTCTGGCAAGCCCTTCTACAAGAAAAACAAATCCCCTTCCTCGGAGGAAGATGGGAATCGTACCGACCCAGAGTGCGTAGCAGTCATCTCCGGAGGATTGGCTGTCGGCGGGCCGACCATGAGGGGCCAGAAGGATTATGCCAAGCGATTGGGGCAAGTGATGTTGTCCGGCAAGGCCACAGTTGACCCGTTTCCAAAAGTTGAAATTGGCGAGGCCGACCGTGGGAAAATCTCCACCCCGCATGACGATCCTTTGGTAATTGAGTTAAAAGGCATGTCCCAAGGACAGTTTCCCATTGCCCAAGATTGGCCGGCTCGTCGACTCTACAGCAGGGCATGCTATGATGAGCTTTATGGATGCATACTCAGGGTTTCATCAGATTCCGTTGTGGCCTGACGACCAGGAAAAGACGTCATTTGTTACTGAACAAGGCCTTTACTGCTACAAAGTGATGCCGTTTGGGTTAAAGAATGCACCGGCCACCTTTCAGCGTCTTATTAACACTGTGTTCATTAAGCAGCTCGGCAGAAATATTGAAGCTTATATTGATGATATGATCGTAAAAAGTAAGCTGAGGGCGGCGCACATAACTGATCCCAGGGAGACATTTGAGACTATTCGAGCTTACAACATGAGGTTGAATCCTAAGAAGTGTGTTTTCGGGGTGACGTCAGAAAGAAGGCCAAGTTTGAATGGTCGGACGAGGCCGAGGCGGCATTGGTCAGATTAAATGAGCACTTGCATACCTTGCCTCGTCTTGTTAGTCCCTTGCTAGGAGAGACTTTGTACATGTATCTCGCCGTGTCCGAGCACTCTTTGAGTGCCGTTCTACTGACAGAGAGGGAGGAAATACAGATGCCGGTATACTTTGTCAGTCATGTTCTTCAAAATGCTGAAGTTAGATACCCTACAGTGGAAAAGTTTGGCTTAGCTCTGTTCATGGCCAGCAAAAAGCTCCGTCCTTATTTCTTAGCTCACAAAATAGTGGTCTACACAGATCAACCGCTCAAACTGCCCTTCACAAAGCTGGAGGCGTCAGGACGAATGCTGAATTGGGCAATAAAGCTGAACGCCTTTGATATCACCTATGAGCCGAGGAAAGCTGTCAAGGGGCAGGCATGTGCCGACTTTATTGTTGAAATGACGAGGCCAGACTTTGCCAAGAATACAAACACGGTGTGGACAGTGTATGTAGACGGCTCATCCACACAGAATGGATGTGGAGCTGGGATAATCTGTCACTCCCCAGAAGGAGATACTTTTGAGTATGCTATGCGATTTAACTTCCAGGCGTCAAATAATGAAGCCGAATATGAAGCCCTGCTTTGTGGCATTAAAATGTGTAAGGCGGCAGGCGCCGAGGAGATTGTAGCCCTATCTGACTCCCAACTGATTGTGAGCCAAGTTAATGGGACCTACGAAGCTAGGGATCCGACTATGGTCAAATACATGCAGGCCGTCCATCAGGAAGTAGAGCCACTGAAAAGTTTTGAAGTAAGGCAAGTCCCTCGCTCGGAAAATAACCAAGCTGATGCCCTGTCAAAATTGGCAAGTTCCGCGTCTTGTGATACCCCTCGGCACGTGTTTTGGGAGGTAAAAAAGCACAAAAGTGTTGAGCAAATGGAGGTGGAAACTCTTGACAGGACGTCCACATGGATGGATGACATAGTAAACTTCAAAATGAATGGAGTCTTGCCCGAAGACTCAAGGGAAGCGGCAAAACTTCAGAAGAAATGCTCTTGGTTTGAAATGTGGAACGACACCCTCTATAAAAAGGCCTACTCCCGTCCTTTGTTAAGATGTGTAACACCTGAGAAGGGGCAGGAAATTCTAGAAGACCTTAATCAGGGGTTGTGCAGCTCGCATATTGGTGGAAGGGCTTTGGCTGAAAAGGCACTTCAAACAGGCTATTACTGGCCGACTCTTAAGGAGGACGCAATTTCACTGGTCAAGAAGTGTGACAAATGCCAGCGTTTTTCTCACCTAATACACCGACCGGCACGAGTTCTGACGCCCATTACAAGCCCAATTCCATTTGCTAAGTGGGGGATGGATCTTCTAGGCCCATTTACGGCCGCACCAGGAGGAAGGCGTTATGTCATCGTTGCTGTAGATTACTTCACCAAATGGGTGGAGGCAGAAGCGCTCAAAAACATAAAAACTACTGATGTGAGAGCATTCATTTGGAAGAACATCATGACTCGCTTTGGGATTCCACAGGCTATCGTCTTCGATAATGGGCCCCAGTTTGAGACGCCTAAGCTGAAAGAGTGGCTGGCAGATCACGGCATACACACTTGTTTTGCATCAGTCGGACGTCCCCAAGCCAATGGTCAGGTTGAGGCGCTCAACAAAATTATCTCCGAAGGAATGAAAAAGAAGCTTGACGAAGCCAAAGGTCTATGGGCTGATGAGCTGCCAAGTGTCTTATGGTCCATCCGCACCACGGCTAAGAATTCAACCGGTGAAACACCCTTCTTGCTAGCCTATGGCGCCGAGGCTGTCCTACCCATAGAAATGTGTGAACCAACTTTGAGAGTCATGCTGTATGACGAAAATGCTAACTGGGAGACAATGAAAGCAGCCCTGGACTTCCTGCCCGAGGTTAGAGGAAATACAGCGCTTAGACAACAGCTGTACAAGATAAGAATGGCAAGAGAATACAACAAGAAAGTCTCTAACAGAGTGCTCAAAGTGGGAGATTTTGTCCTCAGGAAAATGGAATCCACAGGACGAGCAAACGAACAGGGTAAGCTGACGCCCACTTGGGAGGGACCTTATGAGATCTATGATGAGGTTAGAGATGGAACCTACCGCATTCAAGACATGCAGGGCCGGCCTATTTTGCGCACTTGGAATGCCGACAATCTCAAGAAGTATTTCTTCTAGATATGTGCTAAGCTTTGTCTTACTTACCACGATCCATTGCCCAAGGGGCGGCCTCTAATGGTCATAGTAGGGTAGTAATTACTTTTGTAACCGGCTAAATTCGCCTTGCAAAGTTATAAATTATACTACTCTATTTGTCTCGTAATATTTATTGCTCGCACAATGAATATAAAAATGTACACTCCAATGCATAACCAAAGCCTAATTGTATGACGGCCTGAGAACTTGCCCAGATTAGCAAAAACTCTCAGCAAGACTAATTGTTTGAAGCCTAAGAAGTGGCCCAGATTAGCACCAAGTTGTAGGCTGATCACCTATCCAACTCCCTTCCCAGTATAGCAAGCCGCTGGCCAACTAGTACAGCATAGTAAGTGCCAGCGGCACAAATAAACTTAAATCATAAGTTATTTGTTCAAAAGCTCAGCGGCATTAACAACTTTGAAACATAGGTTGTTTGCTCAATAGCTCAGCGGCACAAATAACCTTACATCATAGGTTGTTCGTTCAAAAGCTCATCGGCATGAACAACTTTGAAACATAGGTTGTTTGCTCAAAAGCTCAGCGGCACGAATAACTTTGAAACAAAGGTTGTTTGCTCAAAAGTTCGGCGGCACGAACATTTGGCCGTCCAGTCCATTTGACGAGCATGTCTAGCGGCAATCATACCTATTGATTGACTTGCGTTATCAACATCGTTATAGACACGCTCGCCAAAGAAAGAGACGACCACAGTAGTGCCTAGCGCATGCTCAGTTGCCTGCGGCACCAATAACTTTGAAACAAAGGTTGTTTGCTTAAAAGTTCGGCGGCACGAACGTTTGGCCGTCCAGTCCATTTAACGAGCATGTCTAGCGGCAATCATACCTATTGATTGACTTGCGTCAATCAACATCGTTATAGACACGCTCGCCAAAGAAAGAGACGACCACAGTAGTGCCTAGCGCATGCTCAGTTGCCTGCGGCACCAACGTGCCTAGTAAATGTATACTCAGTTGCACCTTGGCTACCATACCTATTGATTAAGCCTATTGATTAAGGAATAATCAAATTACGAAGAGCAAATAAATGCGAGATAAAAGAAGCAACAAAAATAACCTATTTACTTATAAAACAACGCCCGTAGAAAGGCGTGTAAAAGTAGCCCAGAATTCAAAAACAAAAAAGAAAGAAATTGTTGTGTGCTCAGCAGGCACAATGGTACAGACGCCAGCAGCGCCAAAACTTAACAAAATAATTGTTTTTTGCCCTTAGGCATGGGAACACTTGAATAAAATTTTGAAGAACTTGGAAGGAAGCAAATCAGGGAGCAGCCGCATTGTCCTCATTATCAGAAGGTACAAACTCAGGGGGCGGCTGACCGAGACGCTCAGCAGCCAACACAGCGGCACTGTGTTCCAATCGCCGCTGGAACCACGCAAGATCATACTCTGGCATGTGGCTCTCCCAGGCGTGCTTAACAGCGTCCTTGGCCGCTTGCTCCCCCTGATCATAGGATTCCAGAAGACGCTCACGCAAGGTGCGAACTTGCGACCTGGCCGCCTCCAGCTCCCCCCAAAGATGCTCGGCTTCCTCAGCCGCCTCTTTGACCTGAGGGTACTCCCGCAACTGGTTCTGAAGCGTCCGTATTTCCGCCGCCGCTGTCTTGGCCTCCTCGACCATTGTCACCATGTCTTTGTCCTGCGCCAAGATCTTCTTAAGCAGCTCGGCCTTGTCAGACCTCAATGAAGCTACCTCCTTTGCTTGAAGGTCTATGGTCGTCTGCATCTGCAGGCGGACCTCTTCAATGGATTTGAACGCATAGTCGCCATGGTGGGTGGACTCAGCCACCTGAGCTTTGAGCTCCTCAGCAGTGCGCGTCTTCCAACTCTTGCAGAATTCCATGCGGCAGAACAACTGCAAAAGGAGCTACATGTTAGTAAATGACTTGAAAAGAAAAAACAAGTACAAGAAAAGAAAAACAAGTACAAGAAAAGAAAAACAAGTACAAGCAAAGTGGGAAATAGACTCACGTCGAGTAGGGTGGCCTGGATTGCACCAAACTGGGCGTCACTCTTGCGGCCAGGAAGAGAAGCAACATACTCTGTGGGGACGGCCTTAAGTACCTTACGGCATATAGCCACCCTATCCTTTGACGAATAGTGAGGAGTAGCGGGTACGTTCTCGTCCTCTGCAGCAGCTGCATCCTTCCCTTTGTCTTTAGCTATAGGAAAAACAACGGCCTTAGGATGACGCGGAGAGTAAGAAAAACTGCCAGAGGAGGCTCGATACGTCTGAACGACGTTCGAATAATACTTACCGCCCGATGACCTAGCTCGGCGGGCCACCTCCGCAGGAATCTGGGAACGGACGTCGGCCGGAATTCCCGAAAGAGGGTCCTCCAACTCGTAATGATGCCCACCGGACTTTGATTTGGACACCAAGTCCACAACCAAAGACGGCTTGTCCACGCCAATCTCATCGTCATCAGGGCGACCCCCCTCAGGAACCTTTGACTCGCCCTTCTTCACCAGACGGCGGGGTATAGGTTTGGGCTTTTTGAAGGTACTCGGAGTCTCTGAGACAGCTGGCACGGCCCTTTTCTTCAATTGGGACAGATTCGTCCCCTTTTTCTTCCCTGACGCCTTAGCCGCGTCCTTAGCTTGCTAAAAAGAAAAAGAACGTAAAGGACAGTCAGATATTGGGCCTCGTGATGAATTACAAGTCATTCACTGAATAGTGGCTCGTCATCAAAAAGGACCCCCGTCTCAAAAATGACGAGGTGTACCTTATCAATCACAAGTCACTCACTGAATAGTGGCTCATCATCAATCACAAGTCACTCACAAGATAGTGGCTCGTCATTCAAAAGGACGCCCGTCTCAAAAATGACCAGGTGTACCTTATCAATCACAAGTCACTCACTGAATAGTGGCTCGTCATCAATCACAAGTCACTCACAAGATAGTGGCTCGTCATTCAAAAGGACGCCCGTCTCAAAAATGACGAGGCGTACCCTTTCAATCACAAGTCACTCACAAGATAGTGGCTCGTCATTCAAAAGGACGTCCGTCTCAAAAATGACGAGGCGTACCCTTTCAATCACAAGTCACTCACAAAATAGTGGCTCGTCATTCAAAAGGACGCCCGTCTCAAAAATGACGAGGCGTACCTTATCAATCACAAGTCACTCACAAGATAGTGGCTCGTCATTAAAAAGGACGCCCGTCCCGAAAATGACGAGGCGTACCTTATCAATCACAAGTCACCCACTGAATAGTGGCTCGTCATTAAAAAGGACGTCCGTCTCGAAAATGATGAGGCGTACCTTATCAAGTGCAAGTCACTCACAGAATAGTGGCTCGTCATTAAAAAGGACGCCCGTCTCGAAAATGACGAAGCACGGCTTAGGAGTGACCAACAATGAAGAAAAAGACGCGATTGGACGTCCGCCCCGACAAAAGACGAACGGCGGAAAAATCTCAATTAAAACCTTCAAACCCTTACCTAGTACTAGGAGGCCGGCCGCTAACAAAGGAAAAAAATGACGAGGGGATAACAAAAACAAGGAAGAAAGGCGAAAACTAACCTTGAAAGATCTGTGAAGTACAGGTTGAGTTTGGTGAAGAACAGGTTGAGTTTGGTGAAGAACAGGTTGAGTTTGGTGAAGAACAGGTTGAGTCTCGCGGTGGCCGGAAATCGCCTGCTGGTGGTGGGAGTTCGCCGGAAATCGCCTGTGAATAGCTCTGTGAAAACGAAATGTAATAAATGAATTTTACCCCCCTCTATATACAGGGAGGGGCAAAATGGAGAAAGGTGACACGTGTCACCACCTCAACACCTGTCCCAAAGACGAAGATGCAAATCAAAGGTCAAGAAGCGATACCCGGAAAGTGTTTCCAGAAATGCCCTTCTTGAGGGGCAAATGTTTTGGGAAAAATTACCATGCCTTCGTGTACCAATGAGGATGCGACACATGACACGTATTACGCCCCCTAAGCAGAAACCATACGAAGACTAGACCACAGCATGGGTATCAATCTACGTATCTACAATGTATATGTATTTGTATTTAAGAATGTATAAATGTAGGTAATGTACCTATACCTGAAAAGGGGCCTAAGTAGTAGGTATTCCAAGTGGTATGAATAAGCACAATAGGCCCAAAAAGCCCACTATTGCCAAAAGGGTCCAAGGAATTGTAAGGAGAAAGGACACATGTCCTCCTCCCATACCCTAGCCAATCATGTAAAGGGAATATTAGGTCATTCCCACAAAAACCTAGTACAATAAATAGTCCCACTTCCGTAGAAAAAAGGGTCACAATCAATACATTCAAGAGCAATTGCTGCTCTGCCTTCTCTCTACTTTCTCTCTCTATAAAAATACAATCTTGTGAAATCCTTAGAAGTTACCGGAAAACCTCCAAGGTATCTCACCGGAAAAACCCCACAACACTTACCTAAAAGATTTTAGAATTGAGTCAAAATACATAATGTGCTTAATTCTTCAATGGTTTTTAGGGTCTTGGAATCATCTTATTCACACCTGCCGGAACACATAACTTAAATAAAATGCTTAATGAACATTAAATTATGCATGTATGCTAGAATTTAAGTTTATTAAGAGAAACTGTGAATGATTATTTATTTGTTTATTCATTTTCAATTGTAGTTTAAAATATGGCAAACAACAATTCATTCAACATTCGATCAATTCTCGAAAAGGAGAAGTTGAACCGGAAAAACTTCCTTGACTGGCAAAGGAACATGCAAATAGTTCTTATGCAGGAAGGAAAGGAGTATGTCCTGGAAGAGGCGATGCCCGAAGCTGCAGGCGAAGGGGTCACTCAGGCAGCCCTCAATCGTTGGATTGATGCCAACAAGGATGTGAAATGTCTAATGCTTGCAACCATGGGTGCAGATCTGCAGAAAACGTTCATCAACTCAGATGCTTTCACGATCATCAGTAAGTTAAAGAACATGTTCCAAGATCTGGCTCGAGTCGAAAGATTCGAGACTCATAGGCAAATTCTTGAGACCAAGCTTAAGAAAGGCGAGCCCGTAAGTCCACATGTTCTCAAAATGATTGGACTCATTGAGAATATGAGTCGGCTGGATCAGCAATTTTCTCAGGAAATGGCTATAGACACCATCCTCCATTCTCTTCATAGCGGGTATGATCAGTTCAAACTGAACTACAGTATGAATAGTCTGGACAAAACGCTCACTGAGCTTCACGGTATGCTAAAGACCGCTGAAAAGACGCTCAAAAGTGATAAGCAGGATGTGCTTATGGTGCGTGGGGGCAAGTTCAAGAAATCTGGAAAGAAGAGGAATGCTAAGAAAGGTGGCAACAAGGCCAGCCCAACTAAGCAAACTGGCGCCAAATCTGTAAAGAGGAAGGTCAGTCAACCCACTTCTGAATCCGAATGCTTCTACTGCAAGAAGAAGGGGCATTGGAAGAGAGATTGCTTAAAGCTAAAGGAAGATCAGAAGAACGGAACAGTCGTTCCATCTTCAGGTATTTTCGTTATAGACTGTATACTTGCTAATTCAACTTCTTGGGTATTAGATACAGGTTGTGGCTCACACTTATGTTCCAATTCACATGGACTAAGAAGAAGTAGAAGGTTAAGCAAGGGTGAAGTCAACCTACGAGTGGGAAATGGAGCAAGGATTGCTGCATTAGCTGTAGGAACTTGTTATTTGTCGTTGCCCTCTGGGCTAGTTTTGGAACTGGAAGACTGTTTCCATGTTCCAAGTCTTACTAAAAACTCATTTCTGTTTCTTGCTTAGATGCTAAGGGATTTTCCTTTTTAATAAAAGACAATAGTTGTTCGCTTTATTTTAAAGTGATGTTTTATGGATCTGCTAGATTAGTCAATGGACTTTATTTATTAGATCACGACAAACAAGTTTATAACATAAATACCAAAAAGGCCAAAAAGGATGATTTAGATCTCACCTATCTGTGGCATTGTCGATTAGGCCATATTAACTTGAAACGCATAGAAAGACTTCAAAAGGAAGGAATTCTAGAACCATTTGACTTAGAGGATAATGGTAAGTGCGAATCATGTTTACTTGGCAAAATGACAAAGCAACCTTTCTCTAAAGTTGGAGAAAGAGCAACTGAACTATTGGGTTTAATCCATACAAATGTATGTGGACCAATGAGTACAAATGCTAGAGGTGGTTTCAGCTACTTTATCACTTTCACTGATGACTTCAGTAGATATGGTTATGTGTCTAGCTAATGAAGCATAAGTCTGAATCCTTTGACAAATTCAAGGAATTTCAGAGTGAAGTAGAGAATCAATTAGGCAAGAAGATTAAGGCACTGCGCTCTGATAGAGGCGGTGAATATCTGAGCTATGAATTTGATGACCATCTGAGAGAATGTGGAATTCTATCAGAAATGACTCCTCCTGGAACACCACAATGGAACAGTGTGTCGGAACGGAGGAACAGAACCTTGCTAGACATGGTTAGATCAATGATGGGTCAGGCCGAACTTCCAATAGAATTTTGGGGACATGCACTAAATACAGCTGCACTCACTATAAAAAGAGCTCCGTATAAAGCTGTTGAAAAGACTCCATATGAGTTATAGTTTGGAAAGCCTCCAAAAGTGTCTTTTCTTAAGATTTGGGGATGTGAAGTATATGTCAAACGATTAATTTCAGACAAACTTCATCCAAAATCTGACAAATGTATCTTTGTAGACTACCCAAAGGAAACAAAGGGGTATTACTTCTACAATACATCTGAGAACAAGGTGTTTGTTGCTCGAGATGATATCTTTTTGGAAAAGGATCACATTTCCAAAATGACAAGTGGGAGAAAAGTAGACCTCAAAGAAATTCGAGTCGAACAAAAAACTCTAGAGAATGCTCAAGATGACATTCAGGATGAAACTCAGAGATCTTTAGAAGTATCTGGTGAGAATCAAGGACCATCTAGAGATGTAACCCCGCGTAGATCGCAAAGATATAGATCTCAACCGGAAAGGTACTTAGGTATTTTGACGAACGAGAGCTATGACGTTCTATTACTTGAAAGTGATGAACCTGCGACTTACAAACAAGCTATGACGAGCCCTAGCTCCAAGCAATGGCAAGAAGCCATGCAATCTGAATTAGACTCCATGTCAGAAAACCAAGTTTCGGATTTGGTTGATTTGCCAAATGGCTACCAAGCCATAGGAAGCAAATGGGTTTTCAAACTGAAAAAGGACAAGGATGGGAAACTTGAAGTTTTCAAAGCTAGATTGGTTGCAAAAGGTTACAGGCAAGTCCACGGTGTGGATTACGATGAAACCTTTTCACCAGTTGCAATGCTAAAGTCTATTCGGATAATGTTAGCAATCGCTGCATATTACGATTACGAAATATGGCAGATGGATGTCAAAACCGCTTTCTTAAACGGCGTTTTAACAGAAACTGTGTTTATGACACAGCCTGAGGGTTCTGAGGATCCAAAGAATGCTAAAAAGGTATGCAAGCTTAAGAAATCAATCTACGGATTGAAGCAGGCATCAAGGAGCTGGAATATACGTTTTGATGAAGCAGTCAGTGACTTTGGTTTCATCAAGAACGCAAACGAATCTTGTGTATACAAGAAGGCCAGTGGGAGCAAAATTGCTTTTCTAGTATTATATGTCGACGACATATTACTTATCGGAAATGACATTCCTATGTTGAACTCTGTCAAGATTTGGCTTGGGAAATGTTTTTCGATGAAGGATCTAGGAGAAGCACAGTACATGCTGGGCATCAAGATTTACAGAGATAGATCTAAGAAGATGATTGGACTTAGTCAAAGAACTTATATCAATAAGGTGCTTGAAAGGTTCAAGATGGCAGACTCCAAGCGAGGCTACCTACCCATGTCTCAGGGAATGACTCTAAGCAAGACTCAGTGCCCAAAAACACTTGATGAGCGTAGAAGAATGAGTGGGATTCCATACGCATCATTGATTGGTTCAATAATGTATGCTATGATATGTACACGCCCGGATATTGCGTATGCACTCAGTGCTACGAGCATATACCAGTCAGACCCAGGAGAGGCACATTGGACTGCTGCCAAGAACATTCTGAAGTACCTGAAAAGGCACAAAGATGATTTCCTGGTCTATGGTGGAGATGATGAATTAATTGTTAAAGGCTATACGGACGCAAGTTTCCAAACCGACAAGGATGATTTCAGATCACAGTCTGGGTTTGTCTTCTGCCTCAACGGAGGTGCAGTAAGCTGGAAAAGTGCTAAGCAAAGCACCATTGCGGATTCTACAACTGAAGCGGAGTACATTGCTGCACATGAAGCAGCAAAGGAAGCTATATGGCTAAGGAAGTTCATAAGTGAACTTGGTGTAGTCCCCTCCATTAAAGGACCAATAGCCCTATATTGTGACAATAACGGAGCTATTGTACAGGCAAAGGACCCTAGACACCACCAAAGAGTCAAGCATGTACTTCGTAGATTTCACCTTCTACGAGAGTTCGTTGAAAGAAAAGAAGTCGAGATAAGCAAGATTGGAACTGATGACAACATCTCAGATCCATTGACTAAACCTCTGCCGCAGGCGAAGCACAACTCGCACACTGCAGCAATGGGAATCAAGCATATTGGAGAATGGCTTTGATTTCCTAGTTTGATGTTTTAAAGTTTTAGAGTTTAATACTTTGTAAAACATTATTGGTTAATCATTCACAATAAATGAATAGATTTCATTTTTCCATTTAATTTGTGGTTTATTAAAGTCCCTTCAATTTGACGAAATATTCAAGATAGACTGTCAGGACCAGTCCTGTGACTAAGAAATGTCTATCAAGTGAACTTGAATGTCAAAAGTTGGAAATGGTCCCTGGTGGGAGTTTTCTATAAAGATGGACGCATAGAAAACATTAGACGACTAGAATGCAAGATGACTAGTAGTTCTGTTTCTTGAACTATGTGGACATGGCAATGTCGTAATCATTTGCATAGATACTTACTTTGGGAAGACTAGTATCGGACAGACCTATGAAACTTTACTGTAAGAGATGAAAATCTGTCATAAGTAAATTTCATTAAATTATTAGACACTAATCCTCAATACCTGAGTGATTTGAGATTACTTGTTTGAGAACTGCTTACTTTGACGTTGTCAACCGTCACACCGTAAAAGGAGGCTATAAAGGCAACTCTCAGGTAATCACCTATCAAACGAAGTTTAATCTCAAGACCGCAAGATTGGGATTGTCCTCCTATAAATCGGAATGAGATGCTAAAAGTTGTACAAGGCCACTCGGAGAGCTAGAAACTGTAAAATGCATGGCCGTGCTCAGATGAATCATAGGCTATGATTATCTGTTTATTTGATCAGTTGAACTCTGAAACCGAGAAACACCTCTGGACATAATAAGGATGACAACTCTTACCTTATGTTCAAGAGCAAGCATCGAGCGACAAAGGAATTAGGAAATGCACACTTGTCCCTATGGACAAGTGGGAGACTGAAGGAAATAATTCCCTTGGTCCAAGTATGCATTTAATGTTAAGTCTAATAAATGCGGTTCAGTATTAATTAATAAGTTAATAATTCAGTGAGATCATGTGAGCTGAATGCCTAGCTAGAGGCCGCTTCAGTTCAAGTGGAATTAATGATATTAATCCACAGCTTACTCTTGACTGAACCCGTAGGGTCACACAAATAGTACGTAAACGGATCAAGTATTTAATGGCATTAAATACTCCATCTATGGATTTTCGGAATCGACGGATCTTGGTTTCAGTGGGAGCTAAGATCGTCAAAGGCAAACAATGAATACTCCGGAAACGATGATATTGCCGGAAACGGAAATATGGATCGAATCGGAAATATAAATATTATCCAAGTCGTAGATGTTGCCGGAAACGGAAACATGGTACGTATCGAAAAATATTATCGGAAATGGAAATATTGCCGGAATCGGAAATATTGCCGGAAACGGAAATATTGTCAGAATCGGAAATATAATCGGAATCGGAAAATAATTCCGGAAACGGAAATTTTAAATATTTGTTCGAAACGGAAATTAATTCCGGAATCGGAAATGTTAAATATTGTTCGTATCGGAAATGAATTCCGGAATCGGGAATTTAATCGGAAGCGCATCGTACGAATTAGCATCGGACGAGACTTGCTAGACGAAGGCCCAGCATGAATCCAGGCCCGCGTCCAGCAAGCCAAGCGCCGAACACAAACGCTGCCAAAGCCTCGCTAGGCCCAGCGCAAGGCCAGGCCCAGCAAGGCCATGGCGCGCGCGCTCGTGGGCTGCGAGCTGCGCCTGGTCGTGTGGGCCGCAAGGCATGCGCGGGTTATGCGGTACGCTCGTGGTCGTACGACGTTTGTGTTCGATACGAATCCTAAAGCTATTGGAATTCGTTTTATGATTAAATCCTAATCCTAATAGATAGAATTGGTTTAATAGAGTTTTAATGGAATTCTAAATTAAACTAATAGGTATCCTAATAGGATTCAAAAAACCTTTCCATGACTCTATAAATATGTGCCTAGGTTCACAATTTATGGGTGTGAATTCAAGTATTCAAAGGTAAGATTTTCAAGCAAAAATCAGCCAAACACTTATTTAGCCGAAAATTCTAAGTACCTTAAGGGCGATTCTAGTTGGTCAAACTTTAGGCGGATCCGGACGTGCTGTGGACTTTCTACGGAGGGACGACCCTTGGAGTCCTAAAGACTTGTTCTTGTTCGGTTCGGGCGCAGCTAGGGAGGGCACGCTACAAAGTGTATGCATCCTAGACTAATTATATGATTATGTGCAATTAATATGATTCCTGGCATTAAGGTTTTTCCGCATGATTTATGTTGTTCATATGTATCATAACCTAACATAGACGTTTTCGCATGGTCCTATCATGATATGCCAGGGGTTGATCCAAGCATCGGTTAGCATACAATTCCCCTTATTCCAGGTTCAAAGCCCATCAAGCAGAAACTCCGTCGCATCAAACCGGATGTTTCCCTCAAAATTCAAGAAGAGGTCTCCAAGCAGCTAGAGGCCGGGTTTATTCGAGAAGCAAAATATCCAGAATGGATCGCAAATGTCGTCCCAGTTCCAAAGAAAGACGGCAAAGTACGAATGTGTGTGGACTACAGAGATCTTAACAAGGCCAGCCCTAAAGACGATTTTCCATTGCCTCACATCGATATCTTGGTCGACAACACTGCAAAGCATGCCTTACTCTCTTTGATGGACGGGTACGCAGGCTACAATCAGATTCCCATGGCAGAGGAGGACATGGAGAAGACAACCTTCATCACTCGGTGGGGCACATATTGCTATACAGTTATGCCGTTCGGACTAAAGAACGCAGGAGCAACCTATCAAAGAACAGCAACATCTATCATGAGGGATATGATTCACAGGGAATTTTAGGTATATGTCGATGACATGATTGTCAAATCCAAAGAACGGCACGAGCATACCTCGGTACTTCGAAAGTTTTTTCAACAGGCTCAGACAATACAATATGAGGCTCAATCCTCAAAAGTGTGCATTCGGGGTAACGTCAGGCAAGTTACTTGGATATGTTATCAGCTCTCGGGGCATAGAGGCTGATCCTTCGAAAATCAAAGCAATTCTCGAGATGCAACCACCAACGAATGAAAAAGAAATTCGGGGTTTTCTCGGCAGACTACAATATATCAGCAGGTTCATTTCAAGACTCACGATGTGAAGGAAATAATGCCCTTGGTCCAAGTATGCATTCTATGTTAAGTCTAATAAATGCGGTTCAGTATTAATTAACAAGTTAATAATTCAGTGAGATCAAGTGAGCTGAATGCCTAGCTAGAGGCCGCTTCAGTTCAAGTGGAATTAATGATATTAATCCACAGCTTACTCTTGACTGAACCCGTAGGGTCACACAAATAGTACGTAAACGGATCAAGTATTTAATGGCATTAGATACTCCATCTATGGATATTCGGAATCGACGGATCTTGGTTTCAGTGGGAGCTGAGATCGTCACAGGCAAGAAATGAATACTCCGGAAACGATGATATTGCCGGAAACGGAAATATGGATCGTATCGGAATTATAAATATTATCCAAGTCGTAGATGTTGCCGGAAACGGAAACATGGTACGTATCGGAAAATATTATCGGAAATGGAAATATTGCCAGAATCGGAAATATTGCCGGAAACGGAAATATTGTCAGAATCGGAAATATTATCGGAATCGGAAAATAATTCCGGAAACGGAAATATTAAATATTTGTTCGAAACGGAAATTGATTCCGGAATCGGAAATATTAAATATTGTTCGTATCGGAAATGAATTCCGGAACCGGGAATTTAATCGAAAGCGTATCGTACGAATTAGCATCGGACGAGGCCTGCCGGACGAAGGCCCAGCACGAAGTCGGGCCATCGCCCAGCAAGCCAAACGCGCGCCCAGCCAAGGCAGCGCCCAGGCCCACCGCAAGGCAGGCCCAGCGCGCGCCAAGGCCATGGCCTCGCTGCGTGGGCTGCTGCTCGCACGCACACGCATGGGCGGCCCTCGTGGCTGCCGTGTGTGTGTGAGTTTGTGTTCATGCATGATTCCTAAAACTATTAGAGTTAGTATATGATTAAATTCCTATTCCTAAAAGGATAAATTAATTAATTAGAGTTCTTGTAGGATTCTAAGTTTAATTAATTCGCATCCTACTAGGATTCCAATTCCCTTTCCATAACTCTATAAATACGTGCCTAGGGTCACATATTTTAGAGATTAATTCAAGTATTCAAAGTGAGTTTTGAGAGAAAAATTCAGTCATATTTCTTACCTAAGAGTGCCGAAAATTCTAGTACCTTAAGGGCGATTCTAGTTGGTCAATCTTAAGGCGGATCCGGACGTGCTGTGGACTATCTACGGAGGGACGACACTTGGAGTCCTAAAGACTTGTTCTTGTTCGGTTCGGGCGCAGCTAGGGAAGGCACGCAACAAAGAGTATGCATCTAAACTATGCTATATGATTATGTGTAAATAATATGTATTCCTGGCTAAATGGTTGTTTCCGCATGATTTATGAATTGTCATATGTATCATAACCTAACAGTGGTATCACGAGCCCCTTATTATTTTCATAATCTAAATTGCATGAACATGGTTAAATATTACAAATTTGCAAGAATTAAAAGGGGTGATTAATTTTCGTAATTGTTAATTAATTGCAAATTGCGTTTATTTAATTATACGTACGCAGTTTTTCGGCAGTTTCTTCGTTACTCATCCAAATCGAGTGATTTTTGTGTCAATTCCGCATGTAAAAGGCATTCTAAAATTTTGACAGAATTCTCAAATTCGAAGCCTAACTATGACTTTTCGAAGGTTTTAGTTTTTCGAATGCAAAATTTCGTAAATTTAAGATGTTAAATTAAATATTTGCGATTCTTGTTGATAAATCTTGAATTTTTGATTGACCTACTGTATATGTTTAACAAGTTTGAATGCCTAGCCTTGTTAATTATGCAATCTAATTTGTAATTATGATTAATTTGTTGAAAATTAGAATAATTTAGAATTAATTTGATTTTCATAATTAATTATAATTTAATTAGAAACCTATGATTAAAAACCACCATAAAAATTGTAAATTTATGATAAATTTTAAATTTTTATGACCTAGACTTGAATCCATAATAATCGGAAATCAATTGGATAATAAATTTTCGATTTTTTCGCCCTAAAATTATGAAATTAATATTATTTATTAATTTGTCATTAATTTTAAGTATAAATTTTAATTTTTATGCGATTCGTTCATATAACTTGCACGCACAAAGCAATGGACGCTTCGTGTTACCCTTAAGGGGTGTTGTATAGTGCGGGCATGCGACGACGAGCAAGGGAGCTCGTCGCCCGTGCGGCACGAATGCAATGAGCAAGGGCATGGTGCACGAGCACAAGGCAGCAGCCCTGCCTTGTGTCGTGGGCCACGAGCTATGAACAAATGGGCATGGGCGAAAGGCAAGCCAAGGCAGTCGCGTGTGGGCAGCAAGCGAGCTGCGCCACGACGCGCACTGCCTCGCGCAAGCGCGCGCAGCCTCGCGCGCAGCGAGCGCAAGCTCGCGTGCCACGAGCGCTGCGCCCAGCGATTGATCGCGCGCAATTGCTCGCGCGCACAGCGAGCAATGGCTCGCGCGCACAGCGAGCGATCGCTCGCGCGCAGCGAGCGCTGGCGAGCGCGCACAGCGAGCGATGGCTCGCGTGTGTCGAGCGCTGGCGCGCGCGCAGCGAGCACCATAGCGTGCGATGGCTTGCGATGGAAGATGCAGCAGCTATGCGACGAGCGCATGGGCTGCGCGCACATGGCCAGCGATGGCTGTGTGCGTGCAGCCCATGGGCGTGCAATGCGTAGGGTGTTTGCGTTGCGATTAGATCGTTTTGAATGTTTAATTTGAAATTTTTCAGTTTACGTAATTTTAATTAATTTTAAAATTAATAATTTAAATTATTTTCTTGGATTTTAATTTTGAATATTGTAATTATAATAAATTTTATTTATTCTAATTATTTTACTAAAATTAAAATCATGAATTAATTTAAATATGACTGAAATTAAATTAAACTTTTTGGATTCAATTATAAATTTATATGAGCTTTAAATTTTAATTAAATTTGTATGTTTCCGGTTAGACTAGAAATACATTTTTATGTTTAAAATTAGTAAAGCATATGAATTTAATGGTTTAAGTGGGAGCCCTTTTAGTCATAAACTCTTGATTAGGTCTACAAATCCTTAAGGTTAAAACAACTTGATTAGAATTAATAAGGACTGAATAATTGGTAGATTATTGGTGCCCTTGATTAATTGCTGCAAATGTTTACGTGATGCATCATGTGTTTTACTAACCAGCTATGTGGGCCATTCATGATAATGAATGGGTGAATGGTATATATTATATATGTACTGTTTTGCAGGTTATGAAGTGACTAGTATGGCCCAAATAGGATAGAAAATATGGTCTGCGTACCATTAATTTGAATGTAATTGGTCTAAAGTACCAAAGTCGTTTTTCAATTCAAATATGGTCTGCGTACCATCAAATAGTTGTAATTAGTTTTAATTATAGCTTATCCTATTTGAAGAAAATGGTGCCTCCCACGGAGATTTTCGAGACGGACTTTGAAGTTAAAGCTTCAAGATGAAGTCGGGCCATACTAGATCACATTTATCTTATGCATGTTTTAAGTTATTTATTGCTTTAAATATGTCTTAATTATGCATAAGATTGTGGCTTGATTATGTTGCATGATTAAGGATTTTAGTTCACTTAAAATCTAACCAACATAGTAAGAGCCTTAAGTCCCAAACTTAAAAATTGAGTTAAAAGGTGCCATGCCAAAATATACACTTGCTTGGATATCCTTTACATCAATCTAGTAATAGTTTTCGCTCAGCGAGGTGTTACTTATTGGTCCTAAAGGGGCAAGGTACACAAATAATTGTGAGTACATGTTAGTTTTGGTGAAACTCAACGATATAAGTAAGGAGTCCTTTTATGTCGTGGCAAAATCGATAGGTTTACCTAATAAGTTCTTAGACGTACCTATCAACCAAGAATAGTTTCTAGACTATTAGCAAAAGGCTTTTGCTTACCTAAGATGTTTTAGGATTAAGTCGACAAACTGTGCTTAGTTCTTCAATGATTTTAGGATCTTGGAATCATTTTATTCACACCTGCCGGAACAATAAATTCGAATAAAATGCTAATAACTTGTTTAAATTGCATGATTGCTTTTCAAGTTGTTACTCATGATAAATGTTTAGACTTTGCATGCTTCAATTATGTTTTAATTATTGTTTATAATTAAATATCTTGCACTGCAATAAATCCTTTTAGAAAGGTAACAGTAAATTTCCTCGATTGGTAATGAATCCAAGAACGATTCACGGAAATGAGAGAAAGTGAGCAATTTAAAATGTACTTTTCTTATAGCGACTTTTATGGTTGTTTTCGAATATCAAAATCGAATGGAAAACCAATTGGTGCTTGTGAATTCAAAATACAATGTAGTTTTGAGATCATAAAGCATTGATTTAATACGCCCAGCTTTACCAATGGTTAACAACCTAATATCTTTGTCCATTTAATTCTTGAATGAGTCTAGTCCCTAGACATTCGAATAGATCGATGCTTAGAGAACTTTAGAAGCTTCTGGTAAGATCATCTAGTTGAAACAAAATATTCAACATAAATTAAAATGGTAAAGAACCTTGTTGGTGACATTGGACATGTCTAACAAAGTATAAAAGTCAACACTAAAGAATTCAATTCTTAAGACTATAAGAAAGGGTACAAGAAATAGGAAAACGAGGAACAAATGAAAGGAATTTACGATTCCGTTTCTACCTATAAATTTATGTTTAAAGAGAAGTGACCTAGCAATCAAACTTCCTTGGTATCATATACCGCTTGAGGTTCTTACTTCGGTAATAACTCAAACAATGGAAGCTAGGATACACTAATGACCTACAAGTGGGAAAAGAAGCATGGCAATGCTACATTAGTTGTAGGGTCATCTAATTTGTTTTAAGTCCTTTCAAAGGCTGGAACTAAATGGCTATTTTTGTTCCATAATCAGCATACCTAAATTTCTGTTCCAAACACAGAAAGACTCACATTCAGAAAAACAAAAACAATGTTTGTTTGTTTATTTGAATGAAATGGTCATTTACAGGTTGAGTCAATATGCTTGATTAAAACAAACAACTCTTTAAAGAACTTTACTATGTTCAAATCAACCCCTTGATTTGAGTTCCACTAATCTTTGGCATTGTTGCTTAGACCATATCAACAAGTTAACATTCAAAAGCTCTATTTTTATGGACTTTTGAAAGTTCATTGATTTCTAGATCAATTTAAGACAACTAGTCTTACTTGTTGAAAGTAACAAAAGATATGAACTATTGTTAGAACGCCTAGACAATAGAGTTCAAAGCTAAAGAAAGATTTTATGACTTTATTATTTCACATGGATTTGAGTGAATATAGGTTTATTTACTCAAATGTGATATAAGTTGAATCTGTTTGGCTAGTTCAAAGATTCAGAATTATAAAATCCACTTGGCAAGAAATCATAAAGATCTAGGTTAGATCATGTTGATGATTACTTGAGACCAAATATGATCATCAATGATTGTGTGTTGTAATTTCACAATCTAGGTCCAGAAGATATGGCATATCTTAGTTGGAATAATCGAAGTCAATTAGTACTTGATTCGATCAATGATGAATCATAAAGAATTTTCCTATAATTTCTAAAACAAAATGCTCAACTACCACCAAACTAAACCAAATTCGTCAAAGCTATTGAAAAGTAATTTCAGAATATCTTTTCGATAATATATATCTAGAGAGTTGCTAAACTCAGTGGGAGCTTAGTGTTTGTTATTCAACAAACTAAGGCCCAAGTATAGATATATGTTTCATTGTGATTTATTCAAATGAGACACAAGGGTATTGTTTCTACCACGAATTTTTGAGAACATAATGTTTGTTTGCTCGAAATAATGTCCTTTTGGAGATTCGTTTCCAAAATGACAAGTGGGAGAAAATAGACCTCGAAAGTCTTCGAGGCGAACAACAAACATAAACGGACATTCCGGAGGCTTTTCAAAGTGCTTCAGAAAACCCGAACGTATTCTTTAAGGACTTTAGAAGTGGCTTTTAAAGAATAGACATCTCTTAGAAGACTTTACAAGTGCTTCAAGGAGAACAGAATATTCAAAGGACTTTCAAGTGGCTATTGATATTCTATTTGTTTGATGTTCTATACCCAAAGTAGGCATAGAGTTCAAGTCACTGGAACTATGATATTCTTCTATTGGATAGTGAAGAAACATGGAGTTCAGGTCACTAAAGCTATGCGATTCTTCTATTAGATAGTGAAGAAACCTACAACTTACAGTCAAACTATTATCATGTAGATTAATGAGTTTGTGACCTGTAAGAAAGCTATGACGAAACCCAGATTCCCTAAAATGGTTAGAGGCCATATGTAGACTCAAATGTTTTAAATGGTTAGAGGCCATAAAACATACTCAATGTTTTGATGACAAAATTGAAATTTTATTGATTTGCAAGAATAGTTTCACACCTATTGGTTGCAAGTCTGTTTTAAGGATAAAAACCATCAAACATGAAATTGTGTTCACAACACAAAGCTAGATTAGTTGCTAAAAGGTTACAAGCAAATTCATGGCATGGATTGTGTTGAAACCTCATGCATAATCGTAATGCTCAAGTCTATAAATCAAGCAATGATTGCATATTGGTACATATGGCAATTGGATGACAAAACATATTCCTCAATCAAAAGTTGGAAGAAAACTATGTACATGGCATGTCATAGGATTTGTGGATCCAAATAATGCTTGAAATGAATGCCAGCTTAGGAAATCTAAGTACAGATTTAAGCAAGCAATTGGGAATTGGAATTGTATTTTAGTGAAGCTAATAAATATTTTAGTTTCATAAAATATACATGATTCTTATAGATATATAAGAAGTTTAGTGGGAGTACGTAAAACTTAATTGGTCCTATGTGTATCACACACATATCTCTCTATTGTGAAATAACATTCAAATGCTAATTACTTAGATTTGAAATTATTCATCAATGATGGACCATGGCGAAACTTAGTACATACTGGGTATTAAGATCTATTTACAAAGATCTTATGATATTGTTTTGGATTAAGTAATGGCATTTACTAAATCAAACACGAAAGACTCCAATGGAGATATTCGACCCATATGAATAAATCTAAGTAAAGGATGTTTGAACTATGTATAAGCATTTACTAAGTTAAACATCAAAGAGTCTAAATGAGATTCTTAACCTATATTATATGTCAAAGAATTTAGCTGAATTTAGTATCTACTGAAACTAGATAAGCTAAAGTTACATGAATAGAATTCAATTGGGAATTATTCTGCAAAAGAATTTATCATGTATGATATAATATGAGGATCGCCAAAAACGTATCGTATGACTTTAGGCATGACGAACATATACCAATCTCTATTGATCTAAGTGAAGATCAACTAGATTGAATCAAGAATACTTATGGTACTTGAAAAGGTACATAGGAATAGTTCTTGATTCAAGGAAATAAAGATATGCTAAATATTGATGCTACACGCATAAACACTGGCAAAGGATCAAGCAAAACCCTTTGGAGTTAACCATTGATAAGGACGAGCTATAGAGCATCGTGTTTTGAAATGGCAACATGGATTGGAGACCATGAGTTGTTGCGTGGGATATTAAAATATTAATTTCTATGTTCTAAGATACAGCTGGAAAGTATTCCACATATCTGTGAACTGCTTGGATAGGTAAATCCAAACAAAGCATCACTAGCAACCTATACAGTTGAAGTAAAAGTAATTATTGCCTAAGAAGCAATAAAACAGGGTTGTTTAAAGTTCTTCACTGAACTTGGGTAGATCACCTATCTGCTGGCTTGATGGTTCTTCATTGAAAAATGCGTAGAACCACTCTTGAAGCAAGAAACACGTCTGCTAACTTGATGGTTCTTCATTGCAAAATGAGTAAAACCACCATCGAAGTAAGAAAGACTAGATCACATAATAAACAAACTCGAAAAGATCTTATCATCATATCTCGAAGAACATTCGATGAAAAGGATATTAAGATTAGCAAAGCATGATAACTAAACCTATGCAACAAGTGAGAAGCAACACTCACGTTGTAGCACTGGAAATCAAGCATAGCTTTGAATTCCATGAATTGTTTTAGAAGATGGGTTTGAGGCCCATGGTTATAAAACATTGGGGTTGAACATTTATCATATATGAAATGTATTTTCATATTCCATTTAATCTTGGTTTAGTATTAAATGATGAGTCCCTTCAAATTTGACGATATATTCAAGATAGACTGTCAGGACCAGTCCTGTGACTAAGAAATGTCTATCAAGTGAACTTGAATGTCAAAGGTTGAAAATGGTCCCTAGTCGGAGTTTTCTATAAAATTGGACGCATAGAAAACGTTAGACGATTAGAATGCAAGATGACTAGTAGTTCTGTTTCTTGAACTATGTGGACATGGCAATGTCATAATCATTTGCATAGATACTTACTTTGGGAAGACTAGTATCGGACAAGACCTATGAAACTTTACTGTAAGAGATGAAAATCTGTCATAAGTAAATTTCATTAAATTATTAGACACTAAATCCTCAATACCTGAGTGATTTGAGATTACTTGTTTGAGAACTGGTTGCTTTGACGTTGACCAACCGTCGCACCGTAAAAGGAGGCTATAAAGGCAACGCTCAGGTAATCACCTATCAAACGAAGTCTAATCTCAAGATCACAAGATTGGGATTGTCCTCCCATAAATCGGGATGAGATGCTTAAAAGTTGTACAAGGCCACTCGGAGAGCTAGAAACTGTGAAATGCATGGCCGTGCTCGGATGAATCATAGGCTATGATTATCTGTTTATTTGATCAGTTGAACTCTGAAACCGAGAAACACCTCTGGACATAATAAGGATGACAACTCTTACCTTATGTTCAAGAGCAAGCATCGAGCGACAAAGGAATTAGGAAATGCACACTTGTCCCTAAGGACAAGTGGGAGACTGAAGGAAATAATGCCCTTGGTCCAAGTATGCATTCTATGTTAAGTCTAATAAATGCGGTTCAGTATTAATTAACAAGTTAATAATTCAGTGAGATCAAGTGAGCTGAATGCCTAGCTAGAGGCCGCTTCAGTTCAAGTGGAATTAATGATATTAATCCACAGCTTACTCTTGACTGAACCCGTAGGGTCACACAAATAGTACGTAAACGGATCAAGTATTTAATGGCATTAGATACTCCATCTATGGATATTCGGAATCGACGGATCTTGGTTTCAGTGGGAGCTGAGATCGTCACAGGCAAGAAATGAATACTCCGGAAACGATGATATTGCCGGAAACGGAAATATGGATCGTATCGGAAATATAAATATTATCCAAGTCGTAGATGTTGCCGGAAACGGAAACATGGTACGTATCGGAAAATATTATCGGAAATGGAAATATTGCCAGAATCGGAAATATTGCCGGAAACGGAAATATTGTCAGAATCGGAAATATTATCGGAATCGGAAAATAATTCCGGAAACGGAAATATTAAATATTTGTTCGAAACGGAAATTGATTCCGGAATCGGAAATATTAAATATTGTTCGTATCGGAAATGAATTCCGGAACCGGGAATTTAATCGAAAGCGTATCGTACGAATTAGCATCGGACGAGGCCTGCCGGACGAAGGCCCATCACGAAGTCGGGCCATCGCCCAGCAAGCCAAACGCGCGCCCAGCCAAGGCAGCGCCCAGGCCCACCGCAAGGCAGGCCCAGCGCGCGCCAAGGCCATGGCCTCGCTGCGTGGGCTGCTGCTCGCACGCACACGCATGGGCGGCCCTCGTGGCTGCCGTGTGTGTGTGAGTTTGTGTTCATGCATGATTCCTAAAACTATTAGAGTTAGTATATGATTAAATTCCTATTCCTAAAAGGATAAATTAATTAATTAGAGTTCTTGTAGGATTCTAAGTTTAATTAATTCGCATCCTACTAGGATTCCAATTCCCTTTCCATAACTCTATAAATACGTGCCTAGGGTCACATATTTTAGAGATTAATTCAAGTATTCAAAGTGAGTTTTGAGAGAAAAATTCAGTCATATTTCTTACCTAAGAGTGCCGAAAATTCTAGTACCTTAAGGGCGATTCTAGTTGGTCAATCTTAAGGCGGATCCGGACGTGCTGTGGACTATCTACGGAGGGACGACACTTGGAGTCCTAAAGACTTGTTCTTGTTCGGTTCGGGCGCAGCTAGGGAAGGCACGCAACAAAGAGTATGCATCTAAACTATGCTATATGATTATGTGTAAATAATATGTATTCCTGGCTAAATGGTTGTTTCCGCATGATTTATGAATTGTCATATGTATCATAACCTAACAGTGGTATCACGAGCCCCTTATTATTTTCATAATCTAAATTGCATGAACATGGTTAAATATTACAAATTTGCAAGAATTAAAAGGGGTGATTAATTTTCGTAATTGTTAATTAATTGCAAATTGCGTTTATTTAATTATACGTACGCAGTTTTTCGGCAGTTTCTTCGTTACTCATCCAAATCGAGTGATTTTTGTGTCAATTCCGCATGTAAAAGGCATTCTAAAATTTTGACAGAATTCTCAAATTCGAAGCCTAACTATGACTTTTCGAAGGTTTTAGTTTTTCGAATGCAAAATTTCGTAAATTTAAGATGTTAAATTAAATATTTGCGATTCTTGTTGATAAATCTTGAATTTTTGATTGACCTACTGTATATGTTTAACAAGTTTGAATGCCTAGCCTTGTTAATTATGCAATCTAATTTGTAATTATGATTAATTTGTTGAAAATTAGAATAATTTAGAATTAATTTGATTTTCATAATTAATTATAATTTAATTAGAAACCTATGATTAAAAACCACCATAAAAATTGTAAATTTATGATAAATTTTAAATTTTTATGACCTAGACTTGAATCCATAATAATCGGAAATCAATTGGATAATAAATTTTCGATTTTTCGCCCTAAAATTATGAAATTAATATTATTTATTAATTTGTCATTAATTTTAAGTATAAATTTTAATTTTTATGCGATTCGTTCATATAACTTGCACGCACAAAGCAATGGACGCTTCGTGTTACCCTTAAGGGGTGTTGTATAGTGCGGGCATGCGACGACGAGCAAGGGAGCTCGTCGCCCGTGCGGCACGAATGCAATGAGCAAGGGCATGGTGCACGAGCACAAGGCAGCAGCCCTGCCTTGTGTCGTGGGCCACGAGCTATGAACAAATGGGCATGGGCGAAAGGCAAGCCAAGGCAGTCGCGTGTGGGCAGCAAGCGAGCTGCGCCACGACGCGCACTGCCTCGCGCAAGCGCGCGCAGCCTCGCGCGCAGCGAGCGCAAGCTCGCGTGCCACGAGCGCTGCGCCCAGCGATTGATCGCGCGCAATTGCTCGCGCGCACAGCGAGCGATGGCTCGCGCGCACAGCGAGCAATGGCTCGCGCGCACAGCGAGCAATGGCTCGCGCGCACAGCGAGCGATGGCTCGCGCGCAGCGAGCGCTGGCGAGCGCGCACAGCGAGCGATGGCTCGCGTGTGTCGAGCGCTGGCGCGCGCGCAGCGAGCACCATAGCGTGCGATGGCTTGCGATGGAAGATGCAGCAGCTATGCGACGAGCGCATGGGCTGTGCGCACATGGCCAGCGATGGCTGTGTGCGTGCGGCCCATGGGCGTGCAATGCGTAGGGTGTTTGCGTTGCGATTAGATCGTTTTGAATGTTTAATTTGAAATTTTTCAGTTTACGTAATTTTAATTAATTTTAAAATTAATAATTTAAATTATTTTCTTGGATTTTAATTTTGAATATTGTAATTATAATAAATTTTATTTATTCTAATTATTTTACTAAAATTAAAATCATGAATTAATTTAAATATGACTGAAATTAAATTAAACTTTTTGGATTCAATTATAAATTTATATGAGCTTTAAATTTTAATTAAATTTGTATGTTTCCGGTTAGACTAGAAATACATTTTTATGTTTAAAATTAGTAAAGCATATGAATTTAATGGTTTAAGTGGGAGCCCTTTTAGTCATAAACTCTTGATTAGGTCTACAAATCCTTAAGGTTAAAACAACTTGATTAGAATTAATAAGGACTGAATAATTGGTAGATTATTGGTGCCCTTGATTAATTGCTGCAAATGTTTACGTGATGCATAATGTGTTTTACTAACCAGCTATGTGGGCCATTCATGATAATGAATGGGTGAATGGTATATATTATATATGTACTGTTTTGCAGGTTATGAAGTGACTAGTATGGCCCAAATAGGATAGAAAATATGGTCTGCGTACCATTAATTTGAATGTAATTGGTCTAAAGTACCAAAGTCGTTTTTCAATTCAAATATGGTCTGGGTACCATCAAATAGTTGTAATTAGTTTTAATTATAGCTTATCCTATTTGAAGAAAATGGTGCCTCCCACGGAGATTTTCGAGACGGACTTTGAAGTTAAAGCTTCAAGATGAAGTCGGGCCATACTAGATCACATTTATCTTATGCATGTTTTAAGTTATTTATTGCTTTAAATATGTCTTAATTATGCATAAGATTGTGGCTTGATTATGTTGCATGATTAAGGATTTTAGTTCACTTAAAATCTAACCAACATAGTAAGAGCCTTAAGTCCCAAACTTAAAAATTGAGTTAAAAGGTGCCATGCCAAAATATACACTTGCTTGGATATCCTTTACATCAATCTAGTAATAGTTTTCGCTCAGCGAGGTGTTACTTATTGGTCCTAAAGGGGCAAGGTACACAAATAATTGTGAGTACATGTTAGTTTTGGTGAAACTCAACGATATAAGTAAGGAGTCCTTTTATGTCGTGGCAAAATCGATAGGTTTACCTAATAAGTTCTTAGACGTACCTATCAACCAAGAATAGTTTCTAGACTATTAGCAAAAGGCTTTTGCTTACCTAAGATGTTTTAGGATTAAGTCGACAAACTGTGCTTAGTTCTTCAATGATTTTAGGATCTTGGAATCATTTTATTCACACCTGCCGGAACAATAAATTCGAATAAAATGCTAATAACTTGTTTAAATTGCATGATTGCTTTTCAAGTTGTTACTCATGATAAATGTTTAGACTTTGCATGCTTCAATTATGTTTTAATTATTGTTTATAATTAAATATCTTGCACTGCAATAAATCCTTTTAGAAAGGTAACAGTAAATTTCCTCGATTGGTAATGAATCCAAGAACGATTCACGGAAATGAGAGAAAGTGAGCAATTTAAAATGTACGTTTCTTATAGCGACTTTTATGGTTGTTTTCGAATATCAAAATCGAATGGAAAACCAATTGGTGCTTGTGAATTCAAAATACAATGTAGTTTTGAGATCATAAAGCATTGAGTTTAATACGCTCAGCTTTACCAATGGTTAACAACCTAATATCTTTGTCCATTTAATTCTCGAATGAGTCTAGTCCCTAGACATTCGAATAGATCGATGCTTAGAGAACTTTAGAAGCTTCTGGTAAGATCATCTAGTTGAAACAAAATATTCAACATAAATTAAAATGGTAAAGAACCTTGTTGGTGACATTGGACATGTCTAACAAAGTATAAAAGTCAACACTAAAGAATTCAATTCTTAAGACTATAAGAAAGGGTACAAGAAATAGGAAAACGAGGAACAAATGAAAGGAATTTACGATTCCGTTTCTACCTATAAATTTATGTTTAAAGAGAAGTGACCTAGCAATCAAACTTCCTTGGTATCATATACCGCTTGAGGTTCTTACTTCGGTAATAACTCAAACAATGGAAGCTAGGATACACTAATGACCTACAAGTGGGAAAAGAAGCATGGCAATGCTACATTAGTTGTAGGGTCATCTAATTTGTTTTAAGTCCTTTCAAAGGCTGGAACTAAATGGCTATTTTTGTTCCATAATCAGCATGCCTAAATTTCTGTTCCAAACACAGAAAGACTCACATTCAGAAAAACAAAAACAATGTTTGTTTGTTTATTTGAATGAAATGGTCATTTACAGGTTGAGTCAATATGCTTGATTAAAACAAACAACTCTTTAAAGAACTTTACTATGTTCAAATCAACCCCTTGATTTGAGTTCCACTAATCTTTGGCATTGTTGCTTAGACCATATCAACAAGTTAACATTCAAAAGCTCTATTTTTATGGACTTTTGAAAGTTCATTGATTTCTAGATCAATTTAAGACAACTAGTCTTACTTGTTGAAAGTAACAAAAGATATGAACTATTGTTAGAACGCCTAGACAATAGAGTTCAAAGCTAAAGAAAGATTTTATGACTTTATTATTTCACATGGATTTGAGTGAATATAGGTTTATTTACTCAAATGTGATATAAGTTGAATCTGTTTGGCTAGTTCAAAGATTCAGAAGTATAAAATCCACTTGGCAAGAAATCATAAAGATCTAGGTTAGATCATGTTGATGATTACTTGAGACCAAATATGATCATCAATGATTGTGTGTTGTAATTTCACAATCTAGGTCCATAAGATATGGCATATCTTAGTTGGAATAATCGAAGTCAATTAGTACTTGATTCGATCAATGATGAATCATAAAGAATTTTCCTATAATTTCTAAAACAAAATGCTCAACTACCACCAAACTAAACCAAATTCGTCAAAGCTATTGAAAAGTAATTTCAGAATATCTTTTCGATAATATATATCTAGAGAGTTGCTAAACTCAGTGGGAGCTTAGTGTTTGTTATTCAACAAACTAAGGCCCAAGTATAGATATATGTTTAATTGTGATTTATTCAAATGAGACACAAGGGTATTGTTTCTACCACGAATTTTTGAGAACATAATGTTTGTTTGCTCGAAATAATGTCCTTTTGGAGATTCGTTTCCAAAATGACAAGTGGGAGAAAATAGACCTCGAAAGTCTTCGAGGCGAACAACAAACATAAACGGACATTCCGGAGGCTTTTCAAAGTGCTTCAGAAAACCCGAACGTATTCTTTAAGGACTTTAGAAGTGGCTTTTAAAGAATAGACATCTCTTAGAAGACTTTACAAGTGCTTCAAGGAGAACAGAATATTCAAAGGACTTTCAAGTGGCTATTGATATTCTATTTGTTTGATGTTCTATACCCAAAGTAGGCATAGAGTTCAAGTCACTGGAACTATGATATTCTTCTATTGGATAGTGAAGAAACATGGAGTTCAGGTCACTAAAGCTATGCGATTCTTCTATTAGATAGTGAAGAAACCTACAACTTACAGTCAAACTATTATCATGTAGATTAATGAGTTTGTGACCTGTAAGAAAGCTATGACGAAACCCAGATTCCCTAAAATGGTTAGAGGCCATATGTAGACTCAAATGTTTTAAATGGTTAGAGGCCATAAAACATACTCAATGTTTTGATGACAAAATTGAAATTTTGTTTATTTGCAAGAATAGTTTCACACCTATTGGTTGCAAGTCTGTTTTAAGGATAAAAACCATCAAACATGAAATTGTGTTCACAACACAAAGCTAGATTAGTTGCTAAAAGGTTACAAGCAAATTCATGGCATGGATTGTGTTGAAACCTCATGCATAATCGTAATGCTCAAGTCTATAAATCAAGCAATGATTGCATATTGGTACATATGGCAATTGGATGACAAAACATATTCCTCAATCAAAAGTTGGAAGAAAACTATGTACATGGCATGTCATAGGATTTGTGGATCCAAATAATGCTTGAAATGAATGCCAGCTTAGGAAATCTAAGTACAGATTTAAGCAAGCAATTGGGAATTGGAATTGTATTTTAGTGAAGCTAATAAATATTTTAGTTTCATAAAATATACATGATTCTTATAGATATATAAGAAGTTTAGTGGGAGTACGTAAAACTTAATTGGTCCTATGTGTATCACACACATATCTCTCTATTGTGAAATAACATTCAAATGCTAATTACTTAGATTTGAAATTATTCATCAATGATGGACCATGGCGAAACTTAGTACATACTGGGTATTAAGATCTATTTACAAAGATCTTATGATATTGTTTTGGATTAAGTAATGGCATTTACTAAATCAAACACGAAAGACTCCATTGGAGATATTCGACCCATATGAATAAATCTAAGTAAAGGATGTTTGAACTATGTATAAGCATTTACTAAGTTAAACATCAAAGAGTCTAAATGAGATTCTTAACCTATATTATATGTCAAAGAATTTAGCTGAATTTAGTATCTACTGAAACTAGATAAGCTAAAGTTACATGAATAGAATTCAATTGGGAATTATTCTGCAAAAGAATTTATCATGTATGATATAATATGAGGATCGCCAAAAACGTATCGTATGACTTTAGGCATGACGAACATATACCAATCTCTATTGATCTAAGTGAAGATCAACTAGATTGAATCAAGAATACTTATGGTACTTGAAAAGGTACATAGGAATAGTTCTTGATTCAAGGAAATAAAGATATGCTAAATATTGATGCTACACGCATAAACACTGGCAAAGGATCAAGCAAAACCCTTTGGAGTTAACCATTGATAAGGACGAGCTATAGAGCATCGTGTTTTGAAATGGCAACATGGATTGGAGACCATGAGTTGTTGCGTGGGATATTAAAATATTAATTTCTATGTTCTAAGATACAGCTGGAAAGTATTCCACATATCTGTGAACTGCTTGGATAGGTAAATCCAAACAAAGCATCACTAGCAACCTATACAGTTGAAGTAAAAGTAATTATTGCCTAAGAAGCAATAAAACAGGGTTGTTTAAAGTTCTTCACTGAACTTGGGTAGATCACCTATCTGCTGGCTTGATGGTTCTTCATTGAAAAATGCGTAGAACCACTCTTGAAGCAAGAAACACGTCTGCTAACTTGATGGTTCTTCATTGCAAAATGAGTAAAACCACCATCGAAGTAAGAAAGACTAGATCACATAATAAACAAACTCGAAAAGATCTTATCATCATATCTCGAAGAACATTCGATGAAAAGGATATTAAGATTAGCAAAGCATGATAACTAAACCTATGCAACAAGTGAGAAGCAACACTCACGTTGTAGCACTGGAAATCAAGCATAGCTTTGAATTCCATGAATTGTTTTAGAAGATGGGTTTGAGGCCCATGGTTATAAAACATTGGGGTTGAACATTTATCATATATGAAATGTATTTTCATATTCCATTTAATCTTGGTTTAGTATTAAATGATGAGTCCCTTCAAATTTGACGATATATTCAAGATAGACTGTCAGGACCAGTCCTGTGACTAAGAAATGTCTATCAAGTGAACTTGAATGTCAAAGGTTGAAAATGGTCCCTAGTCGGAGTTTTCTATAAAATTGGACGCATAGAAAACGTTAGACGATTAGAATGCAAGATGACTAGTAGTTCTGTTTCTTGAACTATGTGGACATGGCAATGTCATAATCATTTGCATAGATACTTACTTTGGGAAGACTAGTATCGGACAAGACCTATGAAACTTTACTGTAAGAGATGAAAATCTGTCATAAGTAAATTTCATTAAATTATTAGACACTAAATCCTCAATACCTGAGTGATTTGAGATTACTTGTTTGAGAACTGGTTGCTTTGACGTTGACCAACCGTCGCACCGTAAAAGGAGGCTATAAAGGCAACGCTCAGGTAATCACCTATCAAACGAAGTCTAATCTCAAGATCACAAGATTGGGATTGTCCTCCCATAAATCGGGATGAGATGCTTAAAAGTTGTACAAGGCCACTCGGAGAGCTAGAAACTGTGAAATGCATGGCCGTGCTCGGATGAATCATAGGCTATGATTATCTGTTTATTTGATCAGTTGAACTCTGAAACCGAGAAACACCTCTGGACATAATAAGGATGACAACTCTTACCTTATGTTCAAGAGCAAGCATCGAGCGACAAAGGAATTAGGAAATGCACACTTGTCCCTAAGGACAAGTGGGAGACTGAAGGAAATAATGCCCTTGGTCCAAGTATGCATTCTATGTTAAGTCTAATAAATGCGGTTCAGTATTAATTAACAAGTTAATAATTCAGTGAGATCAAGTGAGCTGAATGCCTAGCTAGAGGCCGCTTCAGTTCAAGTGGAATTAATGATATTAATCCACAGCTTACTCTTGACTGAACCCGTAGGGTCACACAAATAGTACGTAAACGGATCAAGTATTTAATGGCATTAGATACTCCATCTATGGATATTCGGAATCGACGGATCTTGGTTTCAGTGGGAGCTGAGATCGTCACAGGCAAGAAATGAATACTCCGGAAACGATGATATTGCCGGAAACGGAAATATGGATCGTATCGGAAATATAAATATTATCCAAGTCGTAGATGTTGCCGGAAACGGAAACATGGTACGTATCGGAAAATATTATCGGAAATGGAAATATTGCCAGAATCGGAAATATTGCCGGAAACGGAAATATTGTCAGAATCGGAAATATTATCGGAATCGGAAAATAATTCCGGAAACGGAAATATTAAATATTTGTTCGAAACGGAAATTGATTCCGGAATCGGAAATATTAAATATTGTTCGTATCGGAAATGAATTCCGGAACCGGGAATTTAATCGAAAGCGTATCGTACGAATTAGCATCGGACGAGGCCTGCCGGACGAAGGCCCAGCACGAAGTCGGGCCATCGCCCAGCAAGCCAAACGCGCGCCCAGCCAAGGCAGCGCCCAGGCCCACCGCAAGGCAGGCCCAGCGCGCGCCAAGGCCATGGCCTCGCTGCGTGGGCTGCTGCTCGCACGCACACGCATGGTCGGCCCTCGTGGCTGCCGTGTGTGTGTGAGTTTGTGTTCATGCATGATTCCTAAAACTATTAGAGTTAGTATATGATTAAATTCCTATTCCTAAAAGGATAAATTAATTAATTAGAGTTCTTGTAGGATTCTAAGTTTAATTAATTCGCATCCTACTAGGATTCCAATTCCCTTTCCATAACTCTATAAATACGTGCCTAGGGTCACATATTTTAGAGATTAATTCAAGTATTCAAAGTGAGTTTTGAGAGAAAAATTCAGTCATATTTCTTACCTAAGAGTGCCGAAAATTCTAGTACCTTAAGGGCGATTCTAGTTGGTCAATCTTAAGGCGGATCCGGACGTGCTGTGGACTATCTACGGAGGGACGACACTTGGAGTCCTAAAGACTTGTTCTTGTTCTTGTTCGGTTCGGGCGCAGCTAGGGAAGGCACGCAACAAAGAGTATGCATCTAAACTATGCTATATGATTATGTGTAAATAATATGTATTCCTGGCTAAATGGTTGTTTCCGCATGATTTATGAATTGTCATATGTATCATAACCTAACACGATGATCTGTGAACCAGTATTTCAAAAGCTCCGAAAAAGCGAGCCCAAAGTGTGGGATAACGATTGTTAGCATGCATTTGACACAATCAAAAGCTACCTTTCCAACCCACCAGTACTAAAGCCAGCCATGCCAGGGATTCCCCTCAGGCTCTACCTCACAACAACGGATTCAGCAGTGGGGGCTATGCTTGCCCAGGAAATTGAAGGCAAGGAGAACGCCGTATACTACATAAGCAAAAAGTTGATCGAGTACGAGACCAAATACACTCAGCTCGAGAAACTCAGCATCGCCTTGGTTTGGGCCACAAAGAAACTACGGCACTACATGCTCTCCCATACAGTACATGTGATCAGCAAAGCGGATCCTCTCAAGTATTTATTCGAAAAACCAGCACTCAACGGACGGTTGTCCAGATGGTTGGTCATGCTAGCAGAATTCGACCTCAAATACATTCCGCAGAAGTCTATCAAGGGTTCAGCAGTCTCAGATTTCCTAGCCGACTGTCCTGTTGAGACAGAAGAGGAAGATTACGACTTACCCGACGAGCAAATCCTAATGACCAGTGATGACAGTTGGTCAATGCATTTTGACGGTGCTTCCAACCAGAACGGATGTGGTGTTGGAGTAATCTTAGTAGATCCAGACGGCACGCACATTCCTATATCAGCAAAACTGCAATTCAACGTCACAAACAATGCGGCAGAATATGAAGCATGCATCATGGGCCTGGAAGCCGCCTTAGCACTAGGCGTCCAGAAACTTCAAGTGTACGGGGATTCCTCCCTAATTATCAATTAAATTTCCGGCAAATGGAAAGTAAGAAGCGAGAGCCTGGCTCCATACAGTCCTCTCTTGAGCGGCTGTTTGAAGAAATAGAAGAGCTTCGCTATACCTACCTCCAGAGAGAGGAGAATCAATTCGCCGACGCACTGGCAAAACTGGCCTCAATGATCAATATTCCGAGCAGCATGGCCGAAATGCCACTTACAATTGAAACGCGTCAAGAAGCAGCATACGTCCATGCTATTGACCACGTCGAGCAAGACGAAGATGAACCTTGGTTTACAGACATTCAAAGGTATCTACCAAATTCAGAGTATCCACCACACTTTTCAAGCAAGAATCAAAGGGCTCTACGATTACAATCAGCCAATTTCATCATAGAAGGCAGCATTCTATACAAAAGGTCCCTTGGCGGTCCTAACCTCCGATGTGTTGACAAGCACGAAGCTCAAAGAGTCATGAACAACATACATGCTGGAGTCTGTGGCACCCACATGAATGGGAAAATGCTAGCCCTCAAGATCATCAGGGTTCAATACTACTGGACTACCCTCGAATGGGATTGCTACTTCTTTGTCAAGAAATGTCCTACATGCCAAAAGTGTGCGAATCTGAAGCACATTCCACCATCATTGCTATACTCTCAATCATCACCGTGGCCATTCTCAGCCTGGGGTATCGACGTCATTGGCAAAGTCACTCCAACAGGCACCGGGGGTCATGAGTTCATACTGGTTGCCATCGACTACTTCACCAAATGGGTTGAGGCCAGGTCATTCAAAGTGTTGGGTTCCAAGCAAGTGGCCCAGTTCATACAAGAAAATATCATATGCAGATACGGTGTTCCTCACGAGTTCATCAGTGACCAGGGAACCCATTTTCAAGGAGAGTGTGAAGATCTATTCACCGAGTACAAGATTCAACATCATCGCTCTTCACCTTATCGCCCACAAACCAACGGGGCAGTCGAAGCAACCAACAAGAAAGTCAAAGCCATCATCATGAAAATGACTACCAATTACAGGGACTGGCCCCAGAAGCTGCATTTTGCATTGTGGGGATATCGAACTTCAATTCGCACTTCAACAGGTGCAACTCCGTTCTCATTAGTCTATGGAATTGAAGCAGTACAACCTATCGAGCTGGAGATACCTTCTCTAAGGATAGTCCTAGAAAGCAAAACCCAGAAGTTGCATGGGTACAAGCAAGATATGACGAGCTGGTCATGCTCGATGAGCGTCGGCTTCAAGCCGCTCACCACGTACAAGCCTATCAGCGCCGAGCCAGACATTTCAACAAAAGGGTCAGAACCCGAAACATCAAGGAAGGCGAGCTTGTCCTGAAACCCCTTCGCAAAAGCACCATGGACCCAAGGGGAAAATTCAAACCCAACTGGGCAGGCCCATACATTGTCAAGAAGATCCTCTCCGGGGGAGCAGTCAAACTAACAGACATCGACGGAACAGAATTCAGATCTCTGACCAAACTCGATCAACTCAAGAAGTTCTATGTCTAAGTTCCATGTTCAAATTCGAGAATCCAAATTCAGGTCCTGTAAGGTAGTCAGAACTACGTCCGGCCTGATTCCCTAACGGGACACGTAGGCAACCTCACTTCGAGGCCCGACCACTTTAATACAAAAAATTCAAAATTTCCTCAATTAAGGGCATCCTAAAAATCAAATCAAATTCCAAAACCCAATTGTTGTTGTCTTTATTCCAAATGTGCCAATACAAAGCAAAGCATGTTCAAGCGGAATTTAACACAATAACTTTTTATTTGGCCCTAAGGCCTTCAAATCTAATTCAAATACAAAGTCAGGATCAAGTGAAGCAAAGTTCAAAAGCCTTTTCACTTCCTAAACACATTTTCTAAACACATCTTCCAAACACATTCCAAACACAACTCCTTCCATTACAATTTCAAACACATTTAGCCTACAAAGATCTAGCGTCGGGCGACTATGCTCTCGAGTCTTGGCACCTTGAGTACTATCCCCTGGCTCCTCCCGCAATCAATCATCAATCTTCCCCTTGCCCAAGCGGCGGGAGAAGGAACTTGCAAGCCTTCCAAGACGGGAGGATGACAAACCTCCTTTGGATTCCGAACGGTCAAGCACAGGATGGGTCACACTCTCGTCCCCTTCCTCATAGTCAGTTGATGCAGGAAGTCTAGCTCTAGAACCTCAGACTCTAGCTGGTCGGTAGAAAGAAATGTCCCTCTGCTTAGGCCTCTCATCCATACAATGTACCCCGCAGACAGAGTAACTGGCTCAGGTGGGATCTGGATACTCAAGAATGGTTTGGCGACCCAATACCGCCTCCAAACTTCAAGTCGATTTGCATTCTGATACGGTTATGGATGAAAGTGATAGTGTTATGCTAGCAATTGGAACCAAAACTGATTTGGGTTCAATGGCTCATTTTGTGTGCATGGTGACTTGGATTGAGTGAGATCGTTATATGGTCCTTATTATCAAGGTGGTACGTTAATCAAACTGGTCCGTTTAATCACATTGGTCCGCTTGTTTAAACAGATTGTACGCACTTATTATTTTTAATTGCTTTGGTTAAAATCGGTTTAACAAAGGGATATTAGTTTAAATCCCCAATTTAAATTCAGTCATTACTTAGCTTTGATTATTGCTGTTTGTAAGGAGAGTTTTAAGCCTTTGTAACCTCCAATTTAGTGACTGAATTAGGAGGCTTTAAAGCTTGTAACTGCCAGTTTTAAAGGCTCTTAAATGGCTCTTAATTAGCCGTTTAAAGCTCTTGTAGCTGTTGGTTTTTGGCTATTTATAGTCAGCTTCTTGATTGGAATAAACATGACGCGTTTCCTATTCAAAGAACTGATTGTGAGTCAATAGGTCTTGTCTTGCATTCACGATCAACGAGAGTTAAAGGTCTAGCTTGTTAATCAACTATCCTTGTTTATCCAACGAGTTTTTAAACTCGTATCATTAGTGGTATCAGAGCTGCTGTTCGTGTGATCCGCCCAAAAAAAAAAAAAAAGAAAAAAAAAAGAGCATTTCCAAGAAGCCTTGAAGAACGTTAGAGATGGGGGGTATCGTAGGCCTCCTAGGCGTGATCTACGGGCTATGGATGAATTCAAAGTCACCGAACTTCCTGAATTTGTTGGTGGAACAGATCCGGAAGCCTATTTGGAGTGGGAGCGCAAAATAGAGAGAATGTTCGATTTCAAGGACATTGATGATGAGAAGCGTTGCAAATATGCCATATTGAAGCTAGGACGAGGGGCTTCATTGTGGTTCGAGGGACTGAAATCCAAGAGAATACGTGAAGGGAAGGAGAAAATTACCTCTTGAGAGTCTTTGAAACGTAAGCTACGTAAAAGGTATGTGCCAACAACTCATAGAATAACAACTTATCGTAAAATTGCCGAATTGAGGCAAGGAAAAATGAGTGTGGCTGAATATATTGATGAGTTTGAAAAGTTGTCCTTAATGGGAGAAATTGAGGAAATTGAGGAAATTGAGGAACAAAAACTGTCCAGATTTTTAAGGGGTCTAAACTATAATATTGCCAATACCGTAGACCTTTATCCATATTCTGATTTTGACACTCTTTGTGGACTTTGTATAAAATTGGAAAATCAAGGGAAGGCAAAATATGGGGGAGGGTCTAGTATGGATGGTAAAGCCAAGTCTTGGGCTAAATCCGAACCTAGCTTGAAACCAAACACATGATCTAGTACCGTAGGTTCAAGTAATTCTACGGCTGCCCCTAAACTATCTAACCCAACCAAAGAAACAAGTCTGTCTAAGGTGCGTTGTTTTAAGTGTCAAGGGTTTGGGCATTATCAAAATGCGTGTCCAAATAAACGAGTAGTGACCTTGAGAGAAGCTGTTGAATGTCGTGAGGAGTTGTTTGAAGAGGAAAAGAGGTTGGGGGACGTATTTGTGTTTGATGAGAGTGGTGATGAGGAGGAAGAGGAAGGGTATGAGGCTCCAATTTATGACACAAATCTGGTTCTTAGAGCGCTACAAACTCAAATTTCACCTACTGATCTAGACCAACGAGATCAGTTGTTTCATACTAAATGTCTAGTGAAAGATAAGTGGTGTAGTGTAATTGTTGATGGGGGGAGTTGTACCAATGCTGCTTCTAGTGAAATGGTGTCAAAATTAGGCTTAATCACTACTGCCCATCCTAGGCCGTACGCACTCCATTGGCTTAATGATGGTAATAGTGTAAAAGTGTCGAAGCAAGTAAGGGTTGGTTTGACTATGGGTTCGTATGTGGATGAAGTTCTTTGTGATGTTATTCCTATGGATGCTTGTCATATTTTGTTGGGTCGTCCTTGGCAGTTTGATAGGGACATGATTCATAAAGGGAGAAGCAATGAGTATGAATTGAGAGACAAAGGCAAGAAAATTGTGCTAAAGCCTATGTCATCTCAAGCGGTTCGATCCATGAGTGTGAAACAAAAGAAAAAGCCGAATCTCACCATGTTGGCTAGTGAACGAGAAATTGAGCAAGCTCTTGATCATGGAGAGTTGGTGTATTTGCTCGTGGCTAAGGAGAGTCCAATTGAAGGCAAAAAAGGAGAAATTTGAAATGAAGAGCCCTCCTAACGGGACGTGGGCTTTTGCAAAAGAATCAGATAGGGCTCCCGGGGCGGCAGGCCAGAAACGGTCCAGAACTTATGATCGGGAGCGATTTGAGTATAACACAGACATGTACACAATTCTGATGGACGTCGGGTCCAAATATGACATTGATCGTCCATTTCCCATGAAGTCGCCACCAGAAAGTAGGGACCCCAAACTGTACTGTCACTTTCACAGTGACATTGGGCATGACACCAAAGAATGTAAGAGCTTGAAAAGGGCATTGGACGGCCTAGCCGCCAAGGGATTCTTTAAGAGTTATATCAGCAGGAACACGGGAGGTTCTGGCAAGCCCTTCTACAAGAAAAACAAATCCCCTCCCTCGGAGGAAGATGGGAATCGTACCGACCCATAGTGCGTAGCAGTTATCTCCGGAGGATTGGCCGCCGGCGGGCCGACCATGAGGGGCCAGAAGGATTATGCCAAGCGATTGGGGCAAGTGATGCTGTCCGGCAAGGCCACAGTTGACCCATTTCCAAAAGTTGAAATTGGCGAGGCCGACCGTGGGAAAATCTCCACCCCGCATGACGATCCTTTGGTAATTGAGTTAAAAGTTGCTAATCTGAGGGTTAGGCGTATTTTGGTTGATACAGGAAGTTCGTCGGACATAATTAGTCTAGAGTGCTTGAATCGGCTGCAACATGATTCCTCAAAGATTGAGAAGATCCACTATCCCATTATAGGCTTCGGAGGTAGTATCATCCACCCAGTCGGCATAATTGCCCTTCCTCTGAGGATGGGAAATAAAAAGGAATCTCGACAAATGGACGTCCGTTTTCTCATAGTGAAAGACCTGACGGCATATAACATCATCTTGGGGCGTCCCACTTTGAATAGGGCAAAGGCCGTCATTGTGACTCATTTGATGCTTCTTAAGTTCATTTGTGACGATGGGAGTGTCAGCACTATACATGGTGACCAGCAACAAGCTAGTGATTTCTACCTAACCACCTTGAGTCCAGAAGCATGGGGGACGGGTGAAGAGAAAGGGACATCGGGAAACAAACGAAAATGTGGCGACACACAACCCAAGATCGTCAAAGAAACATTAACTATCTCAGCAGGGCACATGGAAGAGAGACGCCCAGAGCCTGTTGGGGCTCATTTCAATGTGGTATTAAACACAGATAAACCTGACAGAGTAGTGCCCATCGGGATTTCTCCTGACGACCCGCTGGCGGCAGAGTTGGTCCACCTTTTGAGAGAATTTGAAGATATCTTTTCTTTCACAGTGGACGAAATGCCGGGTATTGATCCTGTTGTGGCCGTCCAAAAGCTGAATGTGGACCCAAACTTCAAACCGGTTCGTCAGAAGAAAAGGAACCATGGGGAAGATAGAATCAGGCGGCAGCCGCTGAAATACAAAAGTTGATGGAGGCAGGGTTCGTCAGGCCTAGTCAGTACCCCGACTGGGTTGCTAACGTGGTCCTCGTCAAAAAACCTAATGGTACCTGGAGAATGTGTGTTGACTACACCAACCTCAATAAGGCATGTCCCAAGGACAGTTTCCCATTGCCCAAGATTGACCGGCTCATCGACTCTACAGCAGGGCATGCTATGATGAGCTTTATGGATGCATACTCAGGGTTTCATTAGATTCCGTTGTGGCCTGACGACCAGGAAAAGACGTCATTTGTTACTGAACAAGGCCTTTACTGCTACAAAGTGATGCCGTTTGGGTTAAAGAATGCACCGGCCACCTTTCAGCGTCTTATTAACACTGTGTTCATTAAGCAGCTCGGCAGAAATATTGAAGCTTATATTGATGATATGATCGTAAAAAGTAAGCTGAGGGCGGCCCACATAACTGATCCCAGGGAGACATTTGAGAGTATTCGAGCTTACAACATGAGGTTGAATCCTAAGAAGTGTGTGCTCGGGGTGACGGCAGGAAAATTCTTAGGTTTCTTGATTGATGAAAGAGGAATTGAAGCGAACCCAGACAAAATCCAGGCAGTAATTGATATGAGCTCACCAAAGACAGTGAAGGAGGTCCAGCGACTCACAGGTTGCTTGGCCGCCCTGGGCAGATTCCTTTCCAGGGCTGGAGACAAGTGCCACTACTTTTTTAGGTCTGTCAAAAAGAAGGCCAAGTTTGAATGGTCGGACGAGGCCGAGGCGGCATTGGTCAGATTAAAGGAGCACTTGCATACCTTGCCTCGTCTTGTTAGTCCCTTGCTAGGAGAGACTTTGTACATGTATCTCGCCGTGTCCGAGCACTCGTTGAGTGCCGTTCTACTGACAGAGAGGGAGGGAATACAGATGCCGGTATACTTTGTCAGTCATGTTCTTCAAAATGCTGAAGTTAGATACCCTACAGTGGAAAAGTTTGGCTTAGCTCTGTTCATGGCCAGCAAAAAGCTCCGTCCTTATTTCTTAGCTCACAAAATAGTGGTCTACACAGATCAACCGCTCAAACTGCCCTTCACAAAGCTGGAGGCGTCAGGACGAATGCTGAATTGGGCAATAGAGCTGAACACCTTTGATATCACCTATGAGCCGAGGAAAGCTGTCAAGGGGCAGGCATGTGCCGACTTTATTGTTGAAATGACGAGGCCAGACTTTGCCAAGAATACAAACACGGTGTGGACAGTGTATGTAGACGGCTCATCCACACAGAATGGATGTGGAGCTGGGATAATCTGTCACTCCCCAGAAGGAGATACTTTTGAGTATGCTATGCGATTTAACTTCCAGGCGTCAAATAATGAAGCCGAATATGAAGCCCTGCTTTGTGGCATTAAAATGTGTAAGGCGGCAGGCGCCGAGGAGATTGTAGCCCTATCTGACTCCCAACTGATTGTGAGCCAAGTTAATGGGACCTACGAAGTTAGGGACCCGACTATGGTCAAATACATGCAGGCCGTCCATCAGGAAGTAGAGCCACTGAAAAGTTTTGAAGTAAGGCAAGTCCCTCGCTCGGAAAATAACCAAGCTGATGCCCTGTCAAAATTGGCAAGTTCCGCGTCTTGTGATACCCCTCGGCACGTGTTTTGGGAGGTAAAAAAGCACAAAAGTGTTGAGCAAATGGAGGTGGAAACTCTTGACAGGACGTCCACATGGATGGATGATATAGTAAACTTCAAAATGAATGGAGTCTTGCCCGAAGACTCAAGGGAAGCGGCAAAACTTCAGAAGAAATGCTCTTGGTTTGAAATGTGGAACGGCACCCTCTATAAAAGGCCTACTCCCGTCCTTTGTTAAGATGTGTAACACCTGAGAAGGGGCAGGAAATGCTAGAAGACCTTCATCAGGGGTTGTGCAGCTCGCATATTGGTGGAAGGGCTTTGGCTGAAAAGGCACTTCGAACAGGCTATTACTGGCCGACTCTTAAGGAGGACGCAATTTCACTGGTCAAGGAGTGTGAAAAATGCCAGCGTTTTTCTCACCTAATACACCGACCGGCACGAGTTCTGACGCCTATTACAAGCCCAATTCCATTTGCTAAGTGGGGGATGGATCTTCTAGGCCCATTTACGGCCGCACCAGGAGGAAGGCGTTATGTCATCGTTGCTGTAGATTACTTCACCAAATGGGTGGAGGCAGAAGCGCTCAAAAACATAAAAACTACTGATGTGAGAGCATTCATTTGGAAGAACATCATGACTCGCTTTGGGATTCCACAGGCTATCATCTTCGATAATGGGCCCCAGTTTGAGACGCCTAAGCTGAAAGAGTGGCTGGCAGATCACGGCATACACACTTGTTTTGCATCAGTCGGACGTCCCCAAGCCAATGGTCAGGTTGAGGCGTTCAACAAAATTATCTCCGAAGGAATGAAAAAGAAGCTTGACGAAGCCAAAGGTCTATGGGCTGATGAGCTACCAAATGTCTTATGGTCCATCCGCACCACGGCTAAGAATTCAACCGGTGAAACACCCTTCTTGCTAGCCTATGGCGCCGAGGCTGTCCTACCCATAGAAATGTGTGAACCAACGTTGAGAGTCATGCTGTATGACGAAAATGCTAACTGGGAGACAATGAAAGCAGCCCTGGACTTCCTGCCCGAGGTTAGAGGAAATGCAGCGCTTAGACAACAGCTGTACAACATAAGAATGGAAAGAGAATACAACAAGAAAGTCTCTAATAGAGTGCTCAAAGTGGGAGATTTTGTCCTCAGGAAAATGGAATCCACAGGACGAGCAAACGAACAGGGTAAGCTGACGCCCACTTGGGAGGGACCTTATGAGATCTATGATGAGGTTAGAGATGGAACCTACCGCATTCAAGACATGCAAGGCCGGCCTATTTTGCGCACTTGGAATGCCGACAATCTCAAGAAGTATTTCTTCTAGATATGTGCTAAGCTTTGTCTTACTTACCACGATCCATTGCTCAAGGGGCGGCCTCTAATGGTCATAGTAGGGTAGTAATTACTTTTGTAACCGGCTAAATTCGCCTTGCAAAGTTATAAATAATACTACTCTATTTGTCTTGTAATATTTATTGCTCGCACAATGAATATAAAAATGTACACTCCAATGCATAACCAAAGCCTAATTGTATGACGGCCTGAGAAGTGGCCCAGATTAGCAAAAACTCTCAGCAAGACTAATTGTTTGAAGCCTAAGAAGTGGCCCAGATTAGCACCAAGTTGTAGGCTGATCACCTATCCAACTCCCTTCCCAGTATAGCAAGCCGCTGGCCAACTAGTACGACATAGTAAGTGCCAGCGGCACAAATAAACTTAAATCATAAGTTATTTGTTCAAAAGCTCAGCGGCATGAACAACTTTGAAACATAGGTTGTTTGCTCAATAGCTCAGCGGCACAAATAACCTTACATCATAGGTTGTTCGTTCAAAAGCTCAGCGGCATGAACAACTTTGAAACATAGGTTGTTTGCTTAAAAGCTCAGCGGCACGAATAACTTTGAAACAAAGGTTGTCTGCTCAAAAGTTCGGCGGCACGAACATTTGGCCGTCCAGTCCATTTGACGAGCATGTCTAGCGGCAATCATACCTATTGATTGACTTGCGTCAATCAACATCGTTATAGACACGCTCGCCAAAGAAAGAGACGACCACAGTAGTGCCTAGCGCATGCTTAGTTGCCTGCGGCACCAATAACTTTGAAACAAAGGTTGTTTGCTCCAAAGTTCGGCGGCACGAATGTTTGGCCGTCCAGTCCATTTAACGAGCATGTCTAGCGGCAATCATACCTATTGATTGACTTGCGTCAATCAACATCGTTATAGACACGCTCGCCAAAGAAAGAGACGACCACAGTAGTGCCTAGTGCATGCTCAGTTGCCTGCGGCACCAACGTGCTTAGTGTATACTCAGTTGCTCCTCAGCAGTGCGCGTCTTCCAACTCTTGCAGAATTCCATGCGGCAGAACAACTGCAAAAGGAGCTACATGTTAGTAAATGACTTGAAAAGAAAAAACAAGTACAAGAAAAGAAAAACAGTACAAGAAAAGAAAAACAAGTACAAGCAAAGTGGGAAATAGACTCACGTCGAGTAGGGTGGCCTGGATTGCACCAAACTGGGCGTCAGTCTTGCGGCCAGGAAGAGAAGCAACATACTCTGGCGGGGACGGCCTTAAATACCTTACGGCATATAGCCACCCTATCCTTTGACGAATAGTGAGGAGTAGCGGGTACGTTCTCGTCTCTACAGCAGCTGCATCCTTCCCTTTGTCTTTAGCTATAGGAAAAACAACAGCCTTAGGATGACGCGGAGAGTAAGAAGAACTGCCAGAGGAGGCTCGATACGTCTGAACGACGTTCGAATATACTTACCGGCCCGATGACCTAGCTCGGCGGCCACCTCCGCAGGAATCTGGGAACGCACGTCGGCCGGAATTCCCGAAAGAGGGTCCTCCAACTCGTCAGGATGCCCACCAGACTTTGATTTGGACACCAAGTCCACAACCAAGACGGCTTGTCCACGCCAATCTCATCGTCATCAGGGCGAGCCCCCTCAGCAACCTTTGACTCGCCCTTCTTCACCAGACGGCGGGGTATAGGTTTGAGCTTTTTGAAGGTACTCGGAGTCTCCGAGCCAGCTGGCACGGCCCTTTTCTCAATTGGGACAGAGTCGTCCCCTTTTTCTTCCCTGACGCCTTAGCCGCATCCTTAGCTTGCTAAAAAGAAAAGAACGTAAAGGACAATCAGATATTGGGCCTCGTGATGAATACAAGTCATTCACTGAATAGTGGCTCGTCATCAAAAAGGACGCCCGTCTCAAAAATGACGGTGTACTTATCAATCACAAGTCACTCACTGAATAGTGCTCGTCATCAATCACAAGTCACTCACAAGATAGTGGCTCGTCATTCAAATGACGCCCGTCTCAAAAATACGAGGTGTACCTTATCAATCACAAGTCACTCACTGAATAGTGGCTCGTCATCATCACAGTCACTCACAAGATAGTGGCTCGTCATTCAAAGGACGCCCGTCTCAAAAATGACGAGCGTACCCTTCAATCACAAGTCACTCACAGATAGTGGCTCGTCATTCAAAAGGACGCCCGTCTCAAAAATGACGAGGCGTACCCTTTCAATCACAGTCACTCACAAGATAGTGGCTCGTCATTCAAAAGGACGCCGTCTCAAAATGAAGAGGCGTACCTTATCAATCACAAGTCACTCACAAGATAGTGGCTCGTCATTAAAAAGGACGCCCGTCCCGAAAAACGACGAGGTGTACCTTATCATCACAAGTCACCCACTGAATAGTCGCTCGTCATTAAAAAGGACGTCCGTCTCGAAAATGACGAGGCGTACCTTATCAAGTGCAAGTCACTCACGAATAGTGGCTCGTCATTAAAAGGACGCCCGTCTCGAAAATGACGAGGCGTACCCTATCAATCACGAGTCACTCACTGAATAGTGGCTCGTCATTAAAACGCGCCCGTCTCGAAAATGACGAGGCGTACCTTATCAAGTGCAAGTCACTCACAAATAGTGGCTCGTCATTAAAAGGACGCCCGTCTCAAAAATGACGAGGCGTACCCTATCAATCACGAGTCACTTGCGAAAAAAAAATGGCTCGTCACCAAGG
>NW_026614365.1:0-106457 GCF_020520425.1 Spinacia oleracea | reverse complement strand
CATTCGCATTGTGGGGATATCGAACTTCAATTCGCACTTCAACTGGCGCTACTAGTTCTCATTGGTCTATGGAATGGAAGCCGTAACTTATCGAGTGGAGATACCCTCTCTAAGGATAGTCCTCGAAAGAAAAATCCAAGAAGCTGCATGGGTACAAGCAAGATATGACGAGCTAGTCATGCTCGATGAGCGTCGGCTTCAATCCGCTCACCATGTACAAGTCTATCAGCGCCGAGTGGCCAGACATTTCAACAAAAGGGTCAGAACGCGAAACATCAAGGAAGGCGAGCTTGTCCTGAAAGCCCTTCACAAAGCACCATGGACCCAAGGGGAAAATTCAAACCCAACTGGGCAGGCCCATACATTGTCAAGAAGATCCTCTCAGGGGGAGCAGTGGAACTAACAGACATCGAGGAACATTATTCAGATCTCTTACCAACCTCGATCAAATCAAGAAGTTCTATGTCTAAGTTCCCTGTTCAGATTCAAGAATCCAAATTCTGGTCTTGTAAGGTAGTTAGAACTACGTCTGGCCTGATTCCCTAACGGGACACGTAGGCAACCTCATTCGAGGCCCGACCACTTTAATACAAAAAAATTCAAAATTTCTCAATTAAGGGCATCCTAAAATCAAATCAATTTCAAAATTCAAAAATTGTTGTTGTTATTCCAAATGTGCCAATTCAAAGCAAAGCATGTTCAAGCGGAATTTAACACAATAACTTATTCGGCCCTAAGGCCTTCAAAGCTAATTAAAATACAAAGTCAGGATCAAGTGAAGCAAAGTTCAAAAGCCTTTTCACTTCCTAAACACATCTTCTAAACACATCTTCTAAACACATTCCAAACACAATTCCTTCAATACAATTTCAAACACATTTAGCCTACAAAGATCTAGGTTCGGGCGACTATGCTCTCGAGTCTTGGCACCTGAGTACTATCCCCTGGCTCCTCCCGCAATCAATCATCATCTTCCCCTTGCCCAAGCGGCGGGAGAAGGAACTTGCAAGCCTTCCAAGAGGGAGGACGACGAACCTCCTTTGGATTCCGAACGGTGAAGCACCGGATGGGCCACACCTCCCGTCACCTTCCTCATAGTTAGTTGATGCAGGACGTCTAGCTCTAGAACCTCGGACTCTAGCTGGTCCGGAGAAAGAAATGTCCCTCTGGCTTAGGCCTCTCATCCATACAATATACCCCCAGACAGAGTGCCTGACTCAGGTGGGAACTAGATACTCAAGAATGGTTTGGCGACCAATACCGCCTCCAAACTTCAAATCGATTTGCATTCAGCGCAGCAGGTTTAGGTTCTCTTCAATACAGTCCGGGATCTCTTGTTTCAAGCCATACTGTCTTATCACTCGGGCAGACGAAGTAGAAGACCAGCATTGTGAGGCTTGGCACCCCAAAGCAGTAGAACAGGGGCATGTTTCATAGCAGCAATCCCCCACCAAGGAACTACCCACCTTATACAAGATTCAATCCCAGAGAGTGTACACCGCCACTCATCCAATGAAAGCATGCCATACAATGTGGGTCGCACAGTGAATCCCTTTCTATTATAGCTCGCCATGTTTTCCTGTAGTGCCACCAACATGAGCCTCTCCATAAGCCAAACCTTGGGGAGTATACAAGAAGCACATTTCAAATTCAACATTCAAAATTCAAATACAAGTACAAAATTTAACATACAAGAGAGCTCCAGATCCTTACTTGGAGTAACACCAGACTTCCCGATGGCAAAGAAGAGGGTCCGACTTCAGCATATCAAGGCCCATCAATGTTTCGCCAATCACAAGCGGCATTGGGTCCCGACCATTAGCAACTGCTCCACAATCTCTATTAGGGAGGCATCACCATTGCCAAACCCCTGCTTCGAAAAGAGGAAGCGAGCGAATATACAAAAACTCAAGGCTCTCAGGAGAAAACTTTGGGAACATCAAGCCCAGCAAAGTAGGTGACAAAGAGGGACAAATCCACCCCTCTGCCATATACAATAGCAATCAAAAGTGGGGGCTTCAAGCCCAAATACCTTTCAAAACTCAAGAAAAAGTGTTCTTCAACCACTAGGAATGCATGGCTCCAACATCAAGGGCCACCCCAATATGGCACTAAATTCCTCAGGGAGGGACATACCTCATTATTTCCAAAACGGAAGACATGATTGTAGACACCTACTTTTGTCCCCGTTCCCGCAAGGGAAAGGTTCGATGATGAAAGGATAAAAACTCCACTTGACAACGCATCTCCTATAAAATAAACGAATCTCGATTCTCCATTTCATTTCACCCGAAACCTGCTATTTATGGAAACCTGCTAAAAATAGTAACTACCGTTAAAAGGTAGCTTCTAAAGTGGCAAATCATAAAAGATGGAAACCTGTCAGAATTAGGTGTTGCATTCCAACATAAATCCTAAATGAGATAGAAAACTGCGATAATCCTATTCCTAATATGATTCGGAAATAAGAGTTACGTATTAATTGAAATCCTAACGAGCCTAGAGTTCGTAACGGGCCCGGATGCATTCCGTCACAAATTGATACGCGCTAAAATACTCGAATTAATCTCAAACTCTACGGATTTCAGGAATCCGAATCTGACTAAAGAAAACAGCCCAGACCCTATTTTCAACGCCTGGCTCTGGGCGCCGAAATCTTCGGCGCCCAGGCCTGGGCGCTGAAAGTACCTGGGTACGTGTTTTTTTCCTAATTCATTGTGGATTAGAACTCTGCAATTCTATCTTTCCACGAACTCTTCCCTATAATAGGCCCCTAAATTTGACGTGAAAGAACAACAATAACACACAATTATATTCTGAGTATTGACTCCAACCCTTAGCCTAAGCCTCTCGCTGCGAAACTGTTCACGCGTTCTGTCGCAATCGATCCATAAATCGAACAGAACGTATCCTGTCCCATAATTGAGATTCGTTAAATAAAAAGGAGAAATAGCAAAGTCAAGTGGTTAGTTTTCTGAGAACCATGACGCACCTCTCAAGGGTGCGTCGTAATGTGTCCCTTTTCGATGATTTAACTGCTTTCCTCGCCCTTTTTATGAACTGTTAAACTAACCTAATCTGATTGTTCTATCACGCCTAACAAATATAATATTTTTGGGAAATCGGATTATCATGCTAGGTCCCTTAATGCTATTTAAATCAGATAATCATGATCGAATTAGTATTATATGTTGCATATTGCTAAAACCAACTCGGATTAGTTTAATAGTTAACGCATGTCCCTTCAATTATTTATGCTGAGCTAGTAAGGATATCCTGCCTCTAGAGTTATCGACGAGCGAAGTACTCCTCTCGGTAGTTACAGTCCCCCGAACCCTCAATCTCTACCCTGCGGGTGTATATTGAGAGATCCCCACACCAGGGATCACAAGGGAACCTACGGCCGTCGTGGTCAAACATAATTGCACTCCCTTTATGTCACGATAACCTGGTTTTGTCAGTTTTTCTCATTGTCGTTAAAAACTGAATGGCGACTCCTATATTACTAGTCAATTGGGTGTATACTCACAGGAAATCCAATTACACTTGATTGAATAAAAAGAATCGTCACACCCACGAGGGACGAGGTCACGCATTAGCCTCGTGCTTTTTCGACCCCCTCACAGTGGCGACTCCACTGGGGATAGTGAAGGAATACTCGTGCTTGTAGGTAATCAAAATAGCAGAAGGGTGAAACAATCCTACCCCGCGTTTATTTCCCCATCAAGTTGGGACGACCTGAAAATCAGCATATTAATGTGAACGGGCAGAACATCATAACGAATCTCGGCTCCCTCGGGAGTTGGGACTAAGGATACCTTTTTTCGCCAATAGGGGGGTGCATACGCCGCGCATGTTTCCCACTCGGTACTTGTGCAGGTAGTACACCCATCCCGAACCCAATCGCTCGCTCATTAGGTCCCTCTCGCCTGCATGCCCCCTTCGCGGGTTGGCCTCTTGAGCGAAATTCGTCTGTTGAAGACACTACCTCGACCGGGGCATGTGTTGGATCTACGATAGAAGCGGTTCCAAGCCAGGGGCAAATAAACTACCCATAGAAGCCTATCATAAACTACGTGGCATATTTAATTTTCAAATCCATGTTTGTAATGTAGTTATGTGTAGTGAAATATGTGATTGTGTGTGACAAACTATCCTAGAAAACCAACGACCTTAAAAACTGCCCTAACATTCATAGACTAATTTGCCAAAGAGTTATACCGAAACACGTGTTCCGCAAACCCGAATGATCGCCACAAAAATAAGCGACGCTCGGGATGGCCTGTAACGAATCCCACAAACGCTGCTACGCGTAAAGGACGTTATTAGGCAAGCACGCAAGTCGAAGTCGCATAAACAGAAGACAGAAAACGAGAAACCAGCCAGGGACGCATTTTCAACGCCCCTGGCTGGGCGCCAGAATTTCTCACGCCCCTAGCAGGGCGCTGAAGTTGCTGCTTGGCCTTCTGGTCAGGCGCAGCAGCCTCGGTGCCCGCACGAAAGGAAAATACGTAGCGCAAAAAAAATGTTGATCAAAAAAATTGCTACGAGGGCGTAAGAAAAGCACTCGATTTCAAAAGCGACTCGCAAAAAATTAATAACTCTTTGTGTCGTTGTTAGGCCTCCTACGACGACAATACCCGGCACCAAAACCGAACGTGCTAATAACTATGAATGGCACACGGGCAAGTGTTTCGAAAATCCAAAGAATGACCAAAATCAAAATAAAAAACCAAAAAGTGTACCGACAAAAGAAAAAGTGAAAAACCAATTTAGAGAGTCAAAGTCTAGACTAAATAATGCTTGAAACTTTGGGAACCTAAACTTTAGCTTATCTTATGCCTAGGACTGGTCCTGCCACTTGGTGCCAATCAGGGAATCAACGGTTAGTGCGTCTCGAGGATACATCGCCAACACCAGGTTTAGTAACTCCAAGCTCCGTCCGTCGTCCCTCATTTCAAGGATCTCCGCTTCCCCAACCTCGATTCGCACCTTCAAACATGTCCATCGAAGATTTGCGAGACCAGATGGTCCAAATGACCCAACTTATGGGCCAACTGAAAATGGAAAATGAAGCTTTAGCGGCTGCGCAAGCCAAAAATGACCTCGAAAACGAGAAGAGGATTGAAAAAATGGTCCTACAACAAACCATGGGGAGCAAATACTTCTCCCTCGATCCTGAACCTTTTCCTGGCAAATTACCAGAAAAGTTCAGTTCATCTGACTTACCAAAGTTCAAGGCCACGGACAACCCCCGTGATCATCTACTGAGCTTTGTGAATACCATGAACTTGAAAGGCGTGGACAAGTCCATGTACTTGCCTGCCTTTCCTTTGTCCTTGGAACCTGTGCCGCTCAAATGGTACTATTACCAGGACCCTAAGCTCTTCCCCACTTGGGAAGACTTTGTCAATGTCCTTATCAAGCAATACTCGTCGAACATGGATTTCCAAGTCACCATGCGCGAGCTGGAAGTTCTCTTCCAAAAGAATAATGAGGGTTTCACAACCTACTTTGCTAGATGGAGGGACCAGGCGGCCCAGCTAATCAACAGGCCTCCCGAAACAGAATTGGTCGAAAAATTCATTGACAACCTGGACCCGGCTTACAGACAACACCTTAGGTACCTGGGACTCGACACTTTCAAAAGAGTTTATGATGTGGGAATAAAGATCGAGGACGACCTCGCCAAAACCATACAGAGCAAACCCATATATAAGACCAACACCTATAATCGGGGTAACACATCCCAAGCCCAAGAAGTCCATGCTGTAGAAGAGGCTCCCGCCCGAAGAAACCCTGTAAGATGGGTCCGAGACCGAAAGTTTTCCCCACTCGGGTCAACTTTGGTACAAGCCTTTGAAAGACTAACCAATCAAGGAAAGTTGAGACCTATAGGCCCCACCCGTGACCCTCCTGTCAAAAGAAAATATTGGGTCGAAGGTACTTACTGCAAATTCCATCAAGGAAATGGGCATGACACTGAAAACTGCTGGACTCTAAAACATACGATCCAGGACATGATAGAGGATGAAGTAATACCTCTCCCTAACGTTGGCAAACCTAACAACAACAAGAGCCCACTCGGCTCTTGTCACATCTCTCTCGACCAACAAGAGAATTTCGACCTCACGGTGTATATTACACCTCAAGGTGCACCACTCGCTGTGGTCCCTATGGATCGAATCGAGAGGGAAGTGTGCGGTGTGTGGAACGATGATGCTGAAGATATTTACCTATCTCAAGTCTCGGGCCAGGACTTCTTTACTGAAACTTGACCTCATCTCAGTACCTACAAATATCACACCTGACTCATTGGTTAGCCATGTCACGAGAGATGCCGGAGAAAAGGCCATAGTTTTCACTGATAAAGACTTACCCAAAGAGGGGGGTGCTCACAATAAAGCCCTTTACCTAGTGGTTGGATGCAAAGGACAAAACATCCCCCTAGCGCTCGTAGATAATGGTTCGGCGGTTAATGTCTGCCCATTGCGAACCGCCCATTGCTTGGGGCTAGGAAACGATGACTTCCAAACCTCCACGCAAGGGGTACGAGCTTATGATAACTCCCGAAGGCCTGTATTGGGAAAAATCAACCTTACCATACAAACCGGGCCTGTGGCACGCACCACGGAGTTTCAAATAATCGACATCAAGCCCACTTTCAACCTCCTCTTAGGGCGACCTTGGCTCCATGACTTATGAGGTGTGGCTTCTACCTAGCACCAAATGGTTAAACTTAACCATAATGGGGTAATACTAGAGATCCGCGCCCCTCCTCTCGACGTCAGTTGTACTATGGTTGGAACGGCCGAAACTGCAGACGACCTTTATGGGTTTCAAATGGAAGAAACAATCCAGTTCATCGAAGATTATGATCCAGCATTCCTAGACACGCATGCATCCCGAGTCATCCCTAAAATGCTGTTAGCTCAAGGCTATTTTCCAGGAACCCCATTGGGCATAAGGAAAAAGGAATGCACATTCCATCCTTTTTCCCGACAAATCTACTCCCTTTGGCTTAGGTTATGAACCAACGGAGGAAGATATTGCTAATCGCCTATCTAGGCTACGCCTTAACAAAACCAAACAAACCACCCTCCTTCCCCCATATCAAAAGACCCTTAACGGGATGTTCGTTCGGGAAGGAGAAGAACACCCATGCTGTGATTTCCCTGAACCCTTCATTCAGGATGGCTTGCTAAAACCCGGATTTGAAATTTTCCTTGACTGCCACACCTTGGATGAGGCACCCCACCTCACCAAGACTAAAACAGCTGAAATATTGGACAACCAGGCTCTATGGACATTGTTTAACGAATCAAGGCCTATGGAGGATGAGACTGTGATGGCTACCCTAACTTTACAAGATGAAGGTTTCGATCCAACCCGGTTAATCTCTCCTGCATCAACACTAGAAGAGGTCGAGAACGGATGGGTGAAGACATATCAGTGGGTCAACGCAAAAGGAATGGAATTCAAGATGAGTACCGGTGAAGGACCGAAGTTTTATGAGACTAAACCCCAGGCTTGAGCCACATAGAGCACCATTAGTAAAAAGCGCCTAGTAGTTCTTTAGGTTAATAGAAAAAAATTAATAGAGACTTTAGATGGTCCTAAAGCCCTTTAGAATACGGGTCAGTTTTATTTCAGTGTGTTTTCCTTACTTTCCGAATCAATAAAGGCGTAATATTTCTCCTAAAAATTTTATTCAAACACTAAATAAACACCAAATGTACTTGCAAAATACAAAAAGAAGCGGCCCACTCTAGGCCCAACAAACAAAGCCCACTCGGTTTTGAAATAATGCCATGGGAACCAATTCCCGAAACCCACAAAATAAACCACACTATCCCATTCATATCCCCAAAACCTGAAAAGCCAACCAGCGTCATCATAAGAGCCAATCCATGCAACCCAAAATCAAAGGAAATCAAAAAATTAAAAACAATGCAAATGTTACCAAAAAAAACAGATTCATAAAACATAGATTCCATCATACCCTTCACTAACAACCCACCTCCAAAGCCTACACAAAGATCTTCATAACTTCCGCACCCTAACTCCATTTTCAAAACTGTTTCAAGTCACCAATAGAAAAAATTAATCCAGACAAAAGTGCATTTCACGCTAACAGTAAAAAAAGCCTCCAAAGTAGCCTCAAAATTAAAGCAAAATATCAAGGTACAAAAAAAAAAAAGAAAAAAAAAGAAATAGAAATAAACGCAAGAACATGTGAAGCAAAGCGTCAAAAATTGACCGCCCAAGTCATTTTCAGCGCCCAGGGTTGGGCGCCGAAATTTCTGACGCCCCAGCCTAGGCGTTGAAACTCTCTGCCTGCCAAAAGTTTTCTTTCTGAAAGTGCTCGTCATTTTATCCGCACACAACGGAAAAATAACGAACACTTGGCGGGTACAGTACGTATCCAAATAGGTTTACCAAGAATATAGCCGAATTTTACGCAACCTATGGCAAAAAAAACGGCAGATGAAAATAATGATAAATACTTCACTCATTTGACCAATTAAGTAATATGTTTCCACTTCAGGACATATCTACCGAAATCCGGCATACTAGAAAAAATTCAAAAGCTTGAACTACGCGTGACCTGATTATGACAAGATACGTAGGCGATCCTTACCAAGGATTCGGTCCAAATAAAAAAATATATTCTTTGTGCAAAAAAGTGTTAGACGTATAAAATACATAAAAAAGAGGAGAAACAAAATAAAAGAGTGAAAATGAAAACTAAAAATACGCCTTTATTAAAATATAATAAGAAGGAAAACAGAGTGCTAAATATAAAAACAAACACGACTGAAATAAATAGAGGGCACCTACACCCTAACAAGAACTACACAACTCTAGTTCTACTGGATCATCAAATAAAGTCTTGTAGGGGGCAATATTCGCAGGATCCACCCCCACAGTCCTCTGCGCTGCCCCAATGTCAATCTCCATAAGAACCGGCTCCTGGACACTAACTTCCAAAGACGCCAAGGCTTCAGAAACATTCTCAGTTATAGCCCGCTCAGCCTCACGGGCACAAACAATGGTGGGAGAAGGATTATTATCATCAACTAGACTAGCCACTGTTTCTACAGGCGGCTGAGCCTTCCTAACCCATACATTGTTCCGGCGACGATCTCCGCGGGAGCTTGCATTTCTTTTGACAACAGCAGGCCCCTTCATGTTAGGCATCTTTTTTGGCCTGAAACTGGAATGGGGAGGAACTTTCTTTCGCTTTCGATCAGGACGAGCTTTCACAGTCTTAAAACTATAGGTACGAGGTTTGGCAGAATCAGGACCCTCATACTTAACACGAATACGAGGTATCAAAAGCTCAGCCGACTCCCCATTACGAGCCTCGGTCCTCACATCTTTGTCATCGGAGCTCATCCACAACTTGTAGTTTTCAGAAAGACCCACAAAGCCATTTGTAGCTACGGCCCAACGCGGGAGACCATCATAATACTTAGCCCACGCTAAGACCCGTGTTTGTGAAAAGGCCGCTACCTTAGGTGGTACCGTATCAGAAAAGAGGATAGTCTGCCTTAAATCATATTGACGCATGACTCGGTAAGGGAAAATATAAATGGGACGAGATAGCCCCAACAAAGAAACATAAACCGATACATCAGACCCCCCTGTCATAGTAGTCAAACCCCACCATGGTACCACCCACTTAATAGAACAAATGCCATAAGTAAAAAAGGAGGTCCATTCGGCCTCGTCCTGGCCTTGGTGCAAGTATTTTCGGTTACCCAAAGCTATAGGGCGATAATGTTTAGGATCGGCAGGAGCTTCCAAAAGTCTAAGCCGTTCCGCAAGCCAAATTTGCAAAAACAGGTACGATCGAATCAAAAGAATGAAAAGAAAGAAAAAAAAGGTCCCTGGGGCGCAGTTTCAACGCCCAGGACCAGGCACCGAATATTCCAGCGCCCAGCCCTGGGCGCTGAAACTCAGCCACAGGCAAAAAGAAATATATGCAAAAAAAACATACATGCGCGCAAGGAAAAGATCGATTACCTGCAGCAATAGGGGGCTCCCCTTAAAATATTCAGATTTGGCGCCCTTCTTCAGTTCATCCGCACTCAGCAAAGTCTCAGCAACAACCAACGGCATAATAGAATAGCAACTTTCCATCTGGCTAATCAAGGGGATCAACCTTATGTCACCGAACTCACCATTGTTATTCGACAGCAAATAATGATTCAACAAGCAAAATACAAGGGCTCGAATGTTCAATTTTTGTTCGGTCATATTCTTACTAGGCCTAAAGTGATGTTTTACAAGTTTCGCTAAGTTAACCTTATCATCTACAACAATTTCCGCAAACATGTTATCATCTAGCCCTAGGAAAGCCCTTATGGTTTTTTTACCCTCTTCAATAGTGCCAGGGGTAACAGGAGTAGCATTAGTAGGATAACCAAGGATCGCAGCAAATTCATCAGGCAAAGGACATATTTCATTGCCCCGAAAGGCAAAAACATGATGATCGGAGTCCCAAAAGCTTAGGGCAGCATGCAGAAAATTATAATCAATATTAATTTGTTGTAAACCTAAAAGTGCCTCTAAGTGGTATTCTTTTAACAAAGCTTTTTCTGTGGGAGTAAGGGCCCGTAGCCAACGCCTAACAGTCCGTTGGAGTGAGAAAGTAGGGATCGACATGGAAAAAGCAGTGAATAATTAGAGCACAGCAAAAAGAGAGAAAGAATTTGAGAGTGATGGAAAATAAGGACGTATCTAACCCCTATATATAGCTGAACGCACCCCATGACATCCTGATCCCATTCGGAAACGTGTTAGGAAATCCGAAAATCAAATATTACCAGGAAAGGACTTTCAGCGCCCACGACTGGGCGCCGAAATGTTTAACGCCTGGCCTTGGGCGCTGAAAATGCAGCCCAAGGCCCAGATTTCACAAAACACGGAACAAGAAAGGACTTAAGACCGTGTTGCTAAACACGAGGCCCTATTGCAAGTAGGATCAAGCCCAAAGCACCTTTAGCTCCCAAATAAGCAAGAAAAAAATAATAACATTAAAACTTGGTCGAAACTTAGACTCGTCTCAGAAAATGCTTATCATGGTCATTCTTCGAAACACCAAAAATATGTGTCGTCAAGTCATTGGTTTTCCAAATAAAAAATGTTTGTCTGTCAAAGGGTTAATCCTGGCCAAGCTAAAACTGGATGTCGTCTGAAAACTAAAGTCGCACTCCACGGCTTCGCTAAAGTAGAACACTACTATAGAAGGTCGCTCGCACATACGAGCATGACCCCAAACATGATTACAAGATGCGAAAAAAACAACCGACGAGCCCCAGTGCTTGGGGGCTCGCGAAAAAAATAGACTCCAACAAGGAGCGCGCGATCAAAATCACATTCCCGGACTGCGCCATACACCATATCATGTTTGGATATCTCAAAAAAGAACGACAATAGGTTCGACCTCATCGAAAGGACGTCACTGACGCTTGTGCACGGTCCTCTGATCAAAGACCAAGTCGAGCCGTAAAGACTAACTCAAAATCACGAAAGCGGACGGTCGCAAGACAAAGATCCATCTGAACACGTTGTCAGCCCACGTTCAGGTTACAACTAAATTCGAGCACCCCTCGAAAGAATTCGCTCTTGCAAGAATGAATAAAATAAATTCTCAAAAGAAATCACAAGAACCAAAGAAATAGGAACTTGCCCATCTTCAGTCGGCAAGATCGCGTCACAAACCGCGCGAGTTCCCAAATCGAAAAGAAAACGAATTCAGGGACGTCCACCCTCAGCGGACAGGGCTCGCCCACCCTCAGCAGGCGGGGTCTGCGTCACTAGCCGCGCAGGTCCTCAGTTTTCGACAAAAATAAAGTCTTCAAATTTAAAATAGGCTCGCCATCTTCAGCCGGCGGGGTCTACGGCGCAAACCACGTAGGTCCTTATTTTCAAAAAAGCAAAATAAATTTCAAAATAGATTCGTCCACTTCTATCGGACGGGGTGTCCACCCTCAGCGGACAAGGTTCGCCATCTTCAGTCGGCGGGGTCTACGTCACAAGCCGCATAGGTCCTTATTTTCAAAACATCAAAACAGATTCGTCCACTTCTATCGGACGGGGCGTCCACCCTCAACGGACACGCTCGCCCACCTTCACCGGGCGGGGTCTGCGTCACTAACCGCGCAGGTCCTTAGTCGCTGCAGCGATAACTTTTGCTGGATTTTCCTTCGTTTTACGTCCTATAAAAACAAGGGTGCTGGATTTTCCTTCGTTTTACGTCCTATAAAAACAAGGGGGTTTTCTCGTCTAGCTAGCCCTGAAAATGAGAATCTTTAAAAAATAAAAAAAAAATGTTTTTACCTCGTGATTGGGCTTGGCCAGACCCAATTACACTTTATAGCTTTGATTTCGAAAACATCTGTAGTTACTCCCAATGACAAAGTGAGGGAGTTTCTACTCACCTTTAGATTCTTCCAATGACAAATTGAGGAAGTTTCTATACTATCAGTTGACAAATCCCAATGACACGTGAGGGATATGTCGACACTTGAAGTGATGACCCTTAAGTCAAATGTTATCACTCGGGGGCTCGTGAGACCCTCGAAAACAGGTCACAATACACCGTGGCTTGTGTGACGCACTCCGTCTAATACTTTGACCATCGTCTTACTCCAAAGACTCAGTCAAAGTTGGGGCTAACTGTAGACACCTACTTTTGTCCCCGTTCCCGCAAGGGAAAGGTTCGATGATGAAAGCATAAAAACTCCACTTGACAACGCATCTCCTATAAAATAAACGAATCTCGATTCCCCATTTCATTTCACCCGAAACCTGCTATTTATGGAAACCTTCTAAAAATAGTAACTGCCGTAAAAGGTAGCTTCTAAAAGTGGCAAATCATAAAAGATAGAAACCTGTCAGAATTAGGTGTTGCATTCCAACATAAATCCTAAATGAGATAGAAAACTGCGAGAATCCTATTCCTGATATAATTCGGAAATAAGAGTTACGTATTAATTGAAATCCTAACGAGCCTAGAGTTCGTAACGGGCCCGGATGCATTCCGTCACAAAATTGATACGCGCTAAAAGACTCGAATTAATCTCAAACTCTACGGATTTCAGGAATCCGAATCTGACTAAAGAAAACAGCCCAGACCCTATTTTCAACGCCTGGCTCTGGGCGCCGAAATCTTCGGCGCCCAGGCCTGGGCGTTGAAAGTACCTGGGTACGTGTTTTTTCCTAATTCTTTGTGGATTACTCCCTCCGTCCCGGAATACTTGACATGTTTTCCTTATCGGGCCTTCCCTTAATACTTGACCTGTTTCTAAAAATGGAAATATTCTAACAATATTATATTATTTCTCACTCCACCCCTATTAACCCACCTACCCCTACTCCATACAAAAAATAATTAAAAATTCAACCCCAACCCCACCTCTTAACCCACCTCCCACTAACTACATTAAAATAATACCCCACTATCAACTACTACCTATTAAATTAAATAAGTCAATTCAAGTCCCTTAAACTCTGTGCCGGTCAAACCGGGTCGAGTATTCCGGGACGGAGGGAGTAGAACTCTGCAATTCTATCTTTCCACGAACTCTTCCCTATAAATAGGCCCCTAAATTCGACGTGAAAGAATAACAACAACACACAATTATATTCTGAGTATTGACTCCAACCCTTAGCCTAAGCCTCTCGCTGCGAAACTGTTCACGCGTTTTGTCGCAATCGATCCATAAATCGAACAGAACGTGTCCTGTCCCATAATTGAGATTCGTTAAATAAAAAGGAGAAATAGCAAAGTCAAAGTGGTTAGTTTTCTGAGAAGCGTGACGCACCTCTCAAGGGTGCGTCGTAATGTGTCCCTTTTCGATGATTTAACTGCTTTCCTCGCCCTTTTTATGAACTATTAAACTAACCTAATCTGATTGTTCTATCACGCCTAACAAATAAAATATTTTTGGGAAATCGGATTATCATGCTAGGTCCCTTAATGCTATTTAAATCAGATAATCATGATCGAATTAGTATTATATGTTGCATATTGCTAAAACAAACTCAGATTAGTTTAATAGTTAACGCATGTCCCTTCAATTATTTATGCTGAGCTAGTAAGGATATCCTGCCTCTGGAGTTATCGACGAGCGAAGTACTCCTCTCGGTAGTTACAGTCCCCCGAACCCTGAATCTCTACCTTGCGGGTGTATATTGAGAGATCCCCACACCAGGGATCACAAGGGAACCTACGGCCGTCGTGGTCAAACATAATTACACTCCCTTTATGTCACGATAACCGGGTTTTGTCAGTTTTTCTCATTGTCGTTAAAAACTGAATGGTGACTCCTATATTACTAGTCAATTGGGTGTATACTCACAGGAAATCCAATTACACTTGATTGAATAAAAAGAATCGTCACACCCACGAGGGACGAGGTCACGCATTAGCCTCGTGCTTTTTCGACCCCCTCACAATGATGATTTGGGTCCCAAGCCTCCAGAGCAGCAAGAATGAAGTGCCAATCCAATTTTACAAACCGGAAAGAGACGAGCACTCCAAGATGCATGCCATCAAGCTCCCTTTTCTCCAATTTGCCTAGCGAGCCAAGCCACGAGTTCAAGGCACTTTCAAAGGACACAACCATACTTTCTTTTCTTTTCGAGAGGAAGCAGTATGCAATGATAGCAGGGAGGGATTGATGCAAGAAATTATCCAACAAGCTCCCTATTTATACAAGAGTCGCCTGCTCCAAAGGACGAGGCCACCGTCCTCTCTTATGACTCCGAGTACACACTCTTTAATGTTTCAGACAGCAGAGTACAACCTCCATTATTCAAGATTCCAAAGCCGCAAGCCGCGCAATTTCAAGCAGTCCAGATCAACGCTTCGGGCGGATTTCGGGTCATTTCAAAATTCAAGCATTCTAGTCCTAGATCGGCGTCCTAAGTCGAGTCTGCATGTGCATTAGAAAAAGTTGAGTATACTTTGACTTGCGCTTTTCCTAACCAAAAAACCTCATTCAAAGTGGGGGCTTATAGTGGGTATATACACCCGAAAAAATGGGCAAATTTTTTCAAATTTTTTGCAAAATTCTCATGCATGCATATAGCTACAAAATTTCAAGGCACACACAACGCATACAATTTCAAGCATTCAAACATACAAAAACCAATATTCAAATTTTACAAACCAATTCAAGTTCAAAGCCATACAAATCATACAAAAATTCAAGTGTCAAACCACACAAACACAATACAATCCAGCCAATACAAAATCAACCCAGGCAAGCTGGAACTCGCTACCATGCAGGGTCAGTCTGAGTCATCATCAGCGGTGACGTCAACCACAGGCGCCTTGTCCCTGTTTCGCCTCCTAAGGCGCTCCAGCTCCCGATCCAGCTCCGTCCCAGGGGTACTAGGATCCTCCTCCGAGATACGAAGTGTGCCAGTGGAGGGATGAACTCCCTGCTGAGAAGAGGAATACTGATAAGGCGGCGGCATCGGCATATACGGGTACGACCCAAACATCTGAGCCCGACGCATCCTTTCCATCTCCGCATAGCAAGCCCATGAACCTGCACCCCAATGCTGAGGACCACTTCCTCCGAAGTAGTAACTGGAAGGAAGAACAAAGGGCCGTGAACCGCAAGCACCTCCAAATGAATGCCTGGTGGGATCAACATGTACAAAAGGGGAATTGAAGCTCCCCGCTCAGCATCATAATGCCTCTGATGAGCACCAGCACCGGACCCCTGTCCCAGCTCCAAGCTCGGTCCCTCCTGTCCCAAGGACGTCTCCGCCTGAGGCTCTCTGTCAACAGAGTCTCTACGGTCTCGACTGCGCTCCTATACAAAATACAATTTCAGGAATAAATTTCCCAGTTGGAATTTCCAGTATACAAGTTTCAAGATCAAGTGAGGTACCTCTCTGTTCCGGCCAGAATGCTTCCGGGTCAGCTTGGAGCACTGCCTCTTCCAAGAATCAAGCAAGAGCATCCAGCGACGCACTCTCACCCGAGGCGCCTGCATACAAAGTTCAAGATCAATTTTCCCATACAAAGTTACAAACAGTTTCAAAAAAGCAACAGTACTTACGGGGGCGTAATGCTCAGGTACATCATCATATGATTTTCGGTGCGGAGGAGAAGCCAAAGGAATGGTCTCCACTACCTCTTCCCCGTCCGAATTCTCATAGCGGAGGATCCTATCAGCATGAGGAATGTCCTCAGAATCAACCTCCTCCTCTTACATACAATCATACAATCATACAATTATACAATCATATAATCATGCAATCAATACAAGAATACAAGAATACAAAAATACAAGAATACAAGAATACAAGATACAAGATTCAAAAGCTCATCGGCAGTACGAAGCGTACTGGTGGGGCCAACCTCCTCAGGAAGTCATCATAGCTACCCTTCCTGTGTACAAACTCCCTCCAACAGCGGCAAACAGCCTCGCCCCTAGCCTCCGCATAGAGCCGGGCAAGATCTTCATCCAGAGCTAGCATGGACTCCGTTGGATCCTTGGGGACAAGCCTACCCCCCGAATGGTGTTAAAGGGACACTCGCTCCCCCAGATACCACATATGGCGGTACACCCCCGGAAGCAAAACCCGTCGCCCAGACAGGAAATTGGCACGAGCAGCCGAGATAGGTACAACCGCGTTGGCAAAAGGACGCCATACCACCTGCAAAGCAAATAATTCAGGCAACAGTACAAATACAAGAAAGCAAAACAGTACAAAAGATTACATCTTCAGCGGATAGAACTCTCCAAGCCCTGCGAAAAGCCGCCAAAGACGCACCAACGCGCACCGCTCCTATCGAAGAGGCAGCATACGGGTAAGCCGCATCTCTAGTACGCTCCGGCGCCAAAGTCGAAAAGTGCTCATAGATCCAAATCTTTCAAGGAACAAGCAAAGCATCAGTCAAGTTTAAAATACAAGCATACAAGTACAAAGTACAAAGTACAAGGGGTCTCAAATACCTCCAGCACGCTCCACAGAGCAGCCATGCTCGGGTCGCTCCACAGTGCAGTCCGGGAGGCCCGCTTCATCTCGTACAAAAGGTGGCTGTATGCCAAGCCGCCCCAGTCATAGCTTGAAACAACTCCCAAGTCCCGCAAAGTGGACAACAATTTGATGTGCACCCGACTGTTTCTACTCGGGGCCATCACTCTACTCACCAAGGCTAGGAGGAAAAGCCTAACCCTCTGCTCTGCGGGCACACCCCCACCGCAGATAGCCTCCACAATCACCTTCACGGAAGCATGAGCATCATCATCAGACAAGTCAACAACAGGGCCGAGCAAGTCCCTGACAGTGGCCGAGCGCCACGTCAGCTCAGAATCAAAGGTCACATTCCTCTCAGAAAAAGGAAGACCTGTAATCATAGCAAACTCAAGAGGGGTGATAGTAATCTCCCCCCATGCCATGTGGAAAGTGTTGGTGGTATCCCACAACCGCTCTAACAAAGCCCACAAACGGTTTTTAATCCTCGTTCTCCTCGGAGAACCTCCCATGGTGTGCCAGAAATCGGCCAGACCCATCTGCGACCAAATCTCCATAGCCTCCCCATCAGCACGGAGAGCTTTAAAGGCCCTCTGAACCTCCACCAAGGACCAGTAAGTACGGAACGACTTTCCATCGGCCTACAGGTGAACGAGTTAGCTCAAGACCTATATAATTACAAAGTACAAACCCAAAACACAGTGCAAGACTCACCATGCCAGCGCGACGCCGCTGAGACAAGTGTCAATCCGGCCAAAACACCAGGTCGGAAGGGAACCAACCAGTACTAGGGAAAGCGAGCGCATCTCGGGGAACCATACCCCCACCTGGCGCATTTATTGCAGTCGCTTCATCATCCGAAGCGTCTTCCTCGGCAGCTCGAACCACAGATGATTCAGCGAGTTTCCTCCGAGTGTGACCAGGCATACTAAATCAAGTAGCATACAAAGTGTCAAAATTCTAAACTGGGGGCTATTCTATGCTGGCCTATGCAAAGTCAAAAGATTCGAAACAACAATCCCCAGTGGACCTCTAGTTCAAGATTCAAAACAACAATCCCCAGTGGACCTCTACACCAACGCCTAGGCTACCCACGCCGAAGCAGGTATACAAGTTCTACATCAACACCTAGGCTATCCATGCCGAAGCAGATACAAGTTCAATAAAAATTCAAAAGTACAAGTTCTAACAGTTCAAGTTCAAGTGGCTATCAAACAGTTTTCTACAAGATCAAGAAGCTTAAGCATACGAGCATCATTTCAATGTACGAGAAAATCAAAACTACATGCAACCCTAGAGTTATTTCATAAGCAAAAACATGAAAAACTTACATGGACAAGGCAAGAACAAGAACAAGGGAAGAGCTTAATCGACCTTTGAGAGAAAGAGCAAAAGAATTTCAAGTGAATGTGCCTCAAAATGGCACGGCAAGGAGAGCTTTTATAGCTCAACCCCGCGCCAGGCACCGCCCCAGCGCACTGCGCTGCCCTGCTGCATGCGCGAATCTGCGCGGGCGCGGTCTCCCGTGCTGATTGCTCGTCCTTTGCTGCTACGGTCTTCCGCACCAAGCATCAAACGTCGCATCGAACCATCCATCGAAAATACGAGTATACACCTGTATCTCCAAGTGCAAACAGATGAATATTTCAAGAATACGAAGTACAAAAAATACAACGACTCAGGCGCCCAACTCCCAACGGACCCAAGCTCCGGGAAAGTCAGTCGAAAAATCAAATTTTTAAGGGCCAGTAAAAAGATCTTGCTCCCAGCAAAGCACATCCCCAACGGATTAACTCCGGATATTCAAAAATTCAAGATTCAAAATTTCAAAATTTTCGATGCCAAGCTCCGTCCTGAACTGAAGGCGGAAAAATACAAGTACAAACCGGAGTCATCACCAACCGTACTGAGGTAGACTCTATCCCTTTTTTCTAATGCCTGTTTTATGCAGGTACCGGCGTACAAAGAGTGGTCTTGATTGCAAAACATCCTGATCATTCTCCGTCCCTTTCGAGATACTTTGACTTGCGCTTTCCTAACCGAACGCTCAGTCAAAGTGGGGGCTTCTGTAGACACCTAATTTGTGTCTCCCCTTTGTTATGATGACGATACCATTATCCTTTTAGGTGATTGGAGTAACTCCAGGCGGAAATCCCAATTGCTAAGAACACCTCCAAAATCCAAGGTCCAAAATCCAATCCCCGAGGCCGTTCCCCTCCCGAAACTCGGTACAAAATACAACTTTCCAAATCCAATTTCAAAATCCAAGTACAATCTCAACTAGTAGACCATCCCATTGGTTTTACTAGGCCTTTTCCACTCAAAATCATATAAGGCAAGTCAAATTCGGGCGCCGACCCACAAAACCGAGCATGCCGAGCCCCGTCCCGTAAAACTCGAATTCAAAAACCCGAGAAAGGCTTATTTTTAGACGCTAAACGATGCCTTAACCTCCAAGAAAATACAAAACGCCAAACCTATTACTATTCGTACAACATGTACAACGCTCCAAGACGAAACAAGGACGATTCCCCGTCCTTGCTTTGGCGGCATTCAAGCCACGTCAGCAGTGCACTGCGCTAGCCTGGCGCCCTGCGCTGGCGTGTGCTGGCGTTTTGCACCATTCCCTCCTATAAGTACCCCTCATTTCCATCAAAAAAAGGGGAGCACAACAATACAACGTCGTAATTTCGACATTACGCCTCAAAATACAACTCAAAACTCCTCAAAAAACACATACAAAATTCCTAAAATCCAAAGCAATTGGGAGCTCTTGCCTAAATCTAACTAGGTAAATCCGAATCCCATTCTAATCTACTATGTTGCTTTGATTTCTAAATGATTAGCAAGTTGGTGTTTTTAATCAATAAAAAACACCACTTGCAACAATCACACATGTTTTCCAAAAATACAAACTTTTTCAAAATACAAAATACAATTTTCAAAGATTCAAGGATGTCCAAGTTGTTTACAATCATCTCTTGGGCTAGAATCACCATCAAACATGGGGTAATCAAAGATAAACACCTTTTAACATTTAAAGGTTTAGTCTTTGTGATTCAAAACTCCATTTTCAATATACAAGTTCAAGTCTTCAATTTTCAAAGATCTTGCCATGTTTAGGGTTATTCATGGTTATTTCCCTAAACTAGGATCATTTCAAGTTCAAATTTCAATCATTTCAAGTTCAAAAATTTCAATATTCAAGCTTTCAATTTCAAGTTTAATATGCAAAATCTAGGATATTTGGGTTGAGCATCCTCTCCCAAGTTGAGATTTTTGGCTTTGAATTCGTGTCGGGCGTACTTATTTTTAAGGAGCCGCTTGGCGTTCGAATCTCATGTGCCCAAGTACAAATTTCAATTATGCACCTTTCAATATTGCAATTTCAATATCGCAACTTTCAATACCGCAATTTCAATATCGCACTTTCAATATCGCAATTTCAATTCCGCACTTTCAATTCAGCATCTTTACTTGCCTAGTCCATTTCTAGTTCAATGTGGACCTACTCCCTAGTCCTTCTCTAGGGGTCTTGTATTTACTAATTCCGCTCTTTATTTAGTATTGTGATGTTGCTTTATGTGCTTTATCGCTTTCATCACCAACATGCTAAATACAACAAAATACAAAGGTTACATCACGCTTAACGAAGATATTTTTGGACAAACCGGCCTTAGGTTCCTTAAATCAATCTTTAAAGCAAAGTGCCCACCGTACAATTAGAAATTCTATTTTTCTTTCAAAATCAAACCCACATAGTCTAATCTAGGGTTTATTTTCAAACTAATGTTGTGCCAACATACTTGAATATTTCTAAAGCTCGCCGAATAAGCATTTTCGTTCCCGAGCCCGGATCTCACCCATCCGTTTCAAGGATTCAAGGCCTTATCCAAAAATAGAGTCATTTGCGGTCTTTCCAAGCAAGACCTTAAATAAAGTTTGGCGGCGAATCCTTCGAGGTGCAAAAATTCAAACGGTTCTCTAAACGAGCCGGCCGGCCTCCTAAAACCCCCTTGTAGGAAACGGGGAAAAATGCAATACAAAAAACCCCCCTACAATAACCTTTACATCAATTTAAGTAATAGTTTTCCGCCATAGCGAGGTGTTACTTATTGATCCTAAAGGGGTAAGGTACACAAAAAATTGTGAGTACATGTTAGTTTTGGTGAAACTCAACGATATAAGTAAGGAGTCCTTTTATGTCGTGGCAAATGAGATAGGTTTACCTATTAAGTTCTTAGACGTACCTATCAACCAAGAGTAGTTTCTAGACTATTAGCAAAGGATTTTGTTACCTAAAATATTTTAGAATTGAGTCTAAATACATAATGTGCTAAATTCTTCAATGATTTAAGGATCTTGGATTCTTTTTATTCACACCTGTCGGAACACATAAATTCGAATAAAATGCCAATAAATTGTTTAAATTGCATGATTGCTTTAATTTTCAAGTTATTACTCATGATAAATGTTTAGACTTTGCATGCTTCAATGTATGTTTTAATTGTTGTTTATAATTAAATATCGTGCACTGCAATAAAGCCTTTTAGAAGGATAACAGTAAATTTCCTCGATTGGTAGTGAATCCAAGAACGATTTACGGAAATGAGAGAAAATGAGCAATTTAAAATGTATGTTTCTTTTAGCGACTTTTATGGTTGTTTTCGAGTATCAAATTCGAATGGCAAACCAATTAGTGCTTGTTAATTCAAAATATAATGTCGTTTTGGGATCATAAAGCATTGAGTTTAACACTCAGCTTTACCAATGGTGAACACTCAGACATTCGAATAGATCGATGCTTAGAGAACTTTAGAAGCTTCTGGTAAGATCATCTAGTTGAAACAGAATATTCAACATAAATAAAATGGTAAGAACTTTGTTGGAGTGGCATTGGACATGTCTAACAAAGTATAAAAGTCAACATTAAAGAATTCAATTCTTAAGACTATAAGAAAGGGTATAAGAAATAGGAAAACAAGGAACAAATGAAAGGAATTTACAATTCCGTTTCTACCTATAAGTTTATGTTTAAAAAGAAGTGACCTAGCAATCAAACTTCCTTGGTATCATATACCGCTTGAGGTCTTACTTCGATAATAACTCAAATAATGGAAGCTAGGCTACACTAATGACCTACAAGTGGGAAATGAAGCATGGCATTGCTACATTAGTTGTAGGGTCATCTAGTTTGTTTTAAGTCCTTTCAAGGCTGGAACTTAATGGCTATTTTGTTCCATAATCAGCATACCTAAATTTCTGTTTTCAAACACAGAAAGACTCACATTCAAGAAAAACAAAAACAATGTTTATTTGTTTATTTGAATTGAATGGTCATTTACGGGTTGAGTCAATATGCTTGATTAAAACAAACAAATCTTTAACAATAAGAACTTTACTAGGTTCAAATCAATATCTTGATTTGAGTTCCACAAACCTTTAGCATTGTTTCTTAGACCATGTCAACAAGTTAACGTTCTAAAGCTCTATTTTGATGGACTTTTGAAAGTTGATTGATTTCTAGATCATTCAAGACAAGTTAGTCTTACTTGTTGAAAGTAACAAAAGATATGAACTATTGTTAGAACACCTAGACAACATGTTCAAACCTAAAGAAAGATTTTATGACTTTATTATATCACCTAGTTTCGAGTGAATATTGGTTTATTTACTCAATATGATATAAGTTGAATCTGTTTGGCTAGCTCAAAGATTCAGAAGTATAAAATCCACTTGGCAAGAAATCATAAAGATCTAGGTTAGATCGTGTTAATGATTACTTATCCCAAGAATGATCATCAATGATTGTGAGTTGTAATTTCACTATCCAGCTCCATAAGAGATCTAGATACGGTTTATCTAAATTGGAATGATCGAAGTCAATTGGTACTTGATTCGATCAATGATGAATCATAAATATTTTTCCTATAATTTCTAAAACAAAATGCACAACTACCACCAGACTAAACCAAATTCGTCAAAGCTATTGAAAAATAATTTCAGAACATCTTTTCATAATATATATCTAAAGAGTTCCTAAACTCAGTGGGAGCTTAGTGTTTGTTATTGGACAAACTAAGGCCCAAGTATAGATATATGTTTCATTGTGATTTCCTTAAATGAGACACAAGGGTATTGTTTCTACCACGAATTTTGAGAACATAATGTTTGTTTGCTCGAAAAAATGTCCTTTTGTAGATTCGTTTCCAAAATGACAAGTGGGAGAAAATAGACCTTGAAAGTCTTCGAGGCGAACAACAAACATAAACGGACATTCCGGTGGCTTTTCGAAGTTCTTCAGAAAATTCGAACAATTATTCTTTAAGGACTTTAGAAGTGGCTTTAAAGAATAGACATCTCTTAGAAGACTTTACAAATTCTTCAAGGAGAACAGAATATTCAAAGGAATTTCAAGTTTCTGTTGATATTCTATTGTTTGATGTTCTATACCCAAGTAGGCATAGAGTTCAGGTCACTGAAACTATGAGATTCTTCGATTAGATAGTAAAGAAACCTACAACTTGCAGTCAAACTATCATCATGTAGATTAATGAGTTTGTGACTTGTAAGAAAGCTATGACGAAACCCAGATTCCCTAAAATGGTTAGAAGCCATATATAGACTCAAATGTTTTAAATGGTTAGAGGCCATAAAATATACTCAATGTTTTGATGACAAAATTGAAATTTTGTTGATTTGCATGAATGGTTTATACCTATTGGTTGCAAATTGGTTTTGCAAATTGGTTTTAAGGATAAAAACCATCAAACATGAATTGTGTTCACACACTAAGCTAGATTATAGTTGCTAAAGGTTACAAGCGAATTCACGGCGTGGATTGTGTTGAAGCCTCATGCAAAATCGTAATGCTCAAGTCTATAAATTAAGAAATGATTGCATATTAGTACATAATGCAATTGGATGACAAAATGTATTCCTCGATAAAATGTTGGAAGAAACTATGTACATGGCATGTCATAGGATTTGTGGATCCAAATAAATACTTGAAAAGGAAAGCTAGCTTATAAAATCTAAGTTTGGATTTAAGCAAGCAATCGGGAATCGGAACTATATTTTAGTGAAGCTAATAAGTATTTTAGTTTCATAAAATGTACATGATTCTTATAGATATATAAGAAGTTTAGTGGGAGCACGTAAAAGTTAATTGGTCTTGTGTGTATCACACACATATCTCTCTATTGTGAAATAACATTCAAATCCTAAATGACTTAGATTTGAAATTATTCATCAATAATGGACCAAGGCGAAACTTAGTGCATACGGTGTACTAAGATCTATTTACAAAGATCTTATATTATTGTTTTGGATTAATTAATTGCATTTACTAAATCAAACACGAAAGACTCCATTGGAGACATTTGACTCATGTGAATAAATCTAAGTAATAGATGTTTGAACTATGTATAAGCATTTATTAAGTTAAACATCAAAGAGTCTAAATGAGATTCTTAACCTATATTATATGTCAAAGAATTTAGCTGGATTTAGTATCTACTGAAAGTAGATGAGCTAAAGTTACATGAATAGAATTCAATTGGGAATTATTCTGCAAAAGAATTTATCATGTATAATATAATAGGAGGATCGCCAAAAAAAATGTATCGTATGTCTTTAGGCATGAAGAACATATACCAATCTCTATTGATCTAAGTTAAGATCAACTAGATTGAGATCAAGAAAAACCTATGGTACTTGAAAAGGTACATAGGAATAGTTCTTGATTCAAGGAAATGAAGATATGCTAATATTGATGCTACACGCATAAACACTAGCAAAGGATAAAGCAAGATCTCTTTGGAGTTAACCATTGGCAAGGACGAGCTATAGAGCATCGTATTTTGAAATGGCAACATGGATTGAAGACCACGAGTTGTTGCGTGTGAAATTAAATATTATTTTCTATGTTCTAAGATACAGCTGGAAAGTCTTCCACATATCCGTGAACTGCTTGGATAAGAGAATCCATATAGTATCACTAGCAACCTATACAATTGAAGTAAAAGTAACTATTGCCTAAGAAGCAATAAAACAGGGTTGTTTATGTTAAAGAGTTCTTCACTGAACTTGGGTAGATCACATGTCTGTTGGCTTTATGGTTCTTCCACTAGTAGAAAAACATTTATTTGAGGCGTCACTTTTATATTAATTTGCTGCGTTTTTGGCGTAGCAACAAATGGAGGGGCAGCAAATCAATGGTATTCATTTGCGGCGTTTGTAAACGCCGCAAATAAATGATTTATTTGCGGCGTTTTTTGTTTAAACGCCTCAAATCAATCATCTTTTTTCCACATTAATGTGTGAAAAACGCCTCAAAACAGTGATTTGCTTGGGCTATTTAGACAAAAAACCGCCTCAAATTAACAAAAATAATATTTTAAAAAAATTATTAAATGAAATACTAGCTATACGCCTATACCACCATCAGAAAAGCTAGCATACCACAATATAACTTCCATTAACACCATGCCACTATCATATACTACAAGTCATTGCCACCAATGCCATAACTAAATGTAATACATATTCCAATCCTTTTGAAAACAGAAAGAATATTACAACTAAAATAAACCTAATCTATGTACGTAAAAAAAAAATGGCAAATTCATCTCCTTGTTTTGTTGAAATCATATATTCACTAAGAATTTACTCAACAGAAATACTCTATGTTGTTCTTCTGCTTCATACGGTATTTGGATAGAAGTTAGAGCGGGAGGCCGCGGTATCGGAAACTAGCCTTACATTTGCTTTCCCATAAGAGTCGTTATTTTGACCTTGTTTTTCTTGAGTGCTTTATCATCTATCTGGATGGTATGATTTATATATGGGATGACGAGATTTACCAACTGCTCTTGCACTTGCTCTCTGCAAATCTGCAATACCATTTTATTAAATAAAAATAAAAGATGTCATACTCCATAGCTTGACAACACTTAAAAGAACAACGATTATAACCTAAGAATAATATATTTAATTTTTATGGTGCCAAGAATAGAATAAATCAATAAATAGAACGAGCTTCATAATCCTTGAGAATAAAACAATGTTGTTATTTTTTGAGGTTCTTTTCTAAGAGAAGTGAATGAGACTTTAATAAGACCATGCATATAAGGAACAATCACCAACATTAGATTGCATGAAGTTCCAAGCGAGACTTGATATTAAAAGGCACTGTCAATGTCAATGCATATCACAACATTTTTTTATCAGTGGACTAGTTGATGGATAGTGAGGCATTTAGTGTCAATCTGGAAATCTTTTAGGTGGTCTTATAATAAAAATAATCTAATCAGAGAAGCCTGAGGAGTGTCGAGCATCTATTACAACGAAAGAAGATCAACGTACCAATGTGTCCTTTGTGTAATAAGGAATGCGAGGTAACCTCAGTATCGTTATTGCAAACCAATCTGTTACGGCATCAACCGAGAGATCTCCTTCATACCTACTTGTACAACAAGCTCATAATCAAATGGCAAAACATTACAAATGCTAGGCATATATCTCTAAGCAACTCCAATTAACTTGAATATTGAAGCTTCAATTCATAAACTACAAAGCACTCCGCATATTTGTCGGACATACATAACTAGCTTACCTAACAAGACAGTTGGATGTTTTACACCCTTGAGGAACTACAATCAGAGAAGGAAGACCTGCAAAAACAAAATAGGTAAGCATCTAACTAAAAGAAAAACATAGATCCTACATGAGAGTTCAAAGTATGACTGACAAACAACATGGGAAGAGCGTGAAACTCGAGCTCAATACAACCTAGCAAAAAATTAATGCAAAAACAGATAGACTGAGACTTTATTGTTGGTACAATTACAAACCGCCTCACCACACTAGAGTTGAAAAGAGTTTCAGATGTTGGAAAAATAACAAGATAGAAGCTGGAAAAATGAAGGGATTGGTGGTTTAGATTATTTTACCACACTGGAGTTGAAAAGAGTTTCAGATGTTGAGCTACTTCTCAATGATTTATCGATTCTGTTCAGTCGGTCTTGTAGACTCCTAATTTGTGCATTAAGCACTGTAGCTCAAAACTTTGTGTAGTACACCCTGTGTTAAGAGAGATATCACCAACATTACTATTACATAGGACTCTCCAAGCTAACTATTTTTGTACAACAACAAGAGTAATTAAATGAGTTAACATAAATAGTGAATCAATGAAAATAAGCAGAGAAATTAAACAACAACGAAGGAAAAAAAAACCTAATTTCCATAGAGATTAAGAATTAGAAACTAAGGGCACAAAAAAGAAAGTCCATAAGGGACACTCTGGGCAGAAAAATCGAGATGTTATTTCAATCCATTCAATCAAACTAAAAAGCATAATCCGCTCAAAAGTTTTTATTATTGAAGCTCCACTAACCAAAAAAAATCAAGGGTTAAAATTACCAATCAAAAATTCATGTCAACTAACTCAAACTAGATCAAGCAAAACTGAATTCAATCACAAATATCAGGAATCGAAATGTAAACTACAATGAGCCATGAAATCTATATAATCATACAGAACATACTTTTTACCCAAAAAGATAGAAGAACATACTCGAAGAAGAGCCGACCCTTTCATTAAGAAATAACAAGGAAGCTATTCAGATTATAGACAAATATATGGATATTTACTCAAATCCTTAAAGTCCCTACACAATTTGTTACCTTAGTCCATGTATAAGCATCTTCGGCAATACATTCTGATTGCGTTGTAGGGTTAGAGAGGGCCGTAATCAGAGGTTTCTAGACCACATTTTCAGATGTAATTACTTAAAGAACCATATACAATATTTCTACTATATCAGACTGCAGTGAAGAGGATAGATTACCTCGTTAAAAGAGGCCATGGCCTCAATAAATTCTTTTGAAAATTGTTATCCTACTCCAGATCAATCAATACTGTCGAATTAATTTCCTACACACATAAAACACAGATCTATTTACATCACAAGATACAAACATAAACCAATAAAATACACCTCATTTAGTTTAAATTTGCACCTTGATATTGGAACTGCCTTCTTCTCGTTCACTCACAACGTCAGAACCCCCGGCAACAGTGCAGTCCGCATTCCTCACTCCTCACTCCAAGCGCTAGATTGATTACCTTCACATAAAATACCTAATTCCTAAAATCAAACATAACCCACGAAAAAATAAGAATCAACCAATAAAACCCCCAAAAAATTAATATCTTATAACTAATACAGATCCATATTGTGGTTATGGCAAACTTCAAAATTACCGACAATAATGGTTGGAAAAAAACTCAAATAATTAGAGTCAAATAATCGAATAAAGAAGGAAAGTTCATGAAATTAATTTGAACGAAACAAATTATTAAAAACAAAAAATTAAGATCAGGGATCTAATAGGAGAGACAAACATACCACCAGAAAATTATGAACAAGCTAGGATCGCCGCCATTGAAGAACGAGGAGACTCAGGGGAGAGAAATAACATAAGTAAATTGATGTAAGGAAAATAATGGAAGGGAAAGGCGTGATATTGAACTTTACGAGAGTGAGAACTTGATCAATTATCACTTGTTGTTTTGAGAGGAGAGGATCTGCAATGGAGAAGGGGCTAATGGAGTTGAGGTTGTGGAGAAGCCAGGGTTTTGAAAATGTTGGAAATGAATGAACGGATAGGCGTGAGTTTTTTGGGAAATATTCCCTAATTAGTTTGAGGCGTTTAGATATTAACGCCGCTGACAAATGGTTGTTATTTGTTCGAGGCGATTTCACGCAAATCTACGCCGCATATCAATACTCACGATTTAAATTGCGGCGTCTATAGAAAAACGCCTCACATTAATAGCCGCAAATAAATATTTTTCTACTAGTGTTCATTGCAAAATGCGTAGAACAACTATTGTAGTAAGAAAGAATAGATCACATAATAAACATACTCAAAAGATCTTATCATCCTATCTCGAAGAACACTCGATGAAAAGGATATTAAGATTGGCAAAGCATGACAACTAAACCTATGCAACAAGTGAGAAACAACACTCACATCGTGGCCCTGGAAATCAAGCATAGTTTTGAATTCCATTAATTTTTTAAAAGATGGGTTAGGGGCCCATGGTTTTAAAACATTGGGGTTGAACATTTATCATATAAAAAAGGAAATTTCATAATTAATATTAAATGATGAGTCCTTTCAATTTGACGATATATTCAAGATAGACTGTTAGGACCAGTCCTGTGACTAATAAAAGTCTATCAAGTAAACTTGAATGTCAAAAGTTGAAAAAATGTCCCTGGTAGGAAGTTTTCTATAAAGGTGGACGCATAGAAAACGCTAGACGACTAGAATGCAAGATGACTAGTAGTTCTGTTTCTTGAACTATGTGGACATGGCAATGGCACAATCATTTGCATAGATACTTACTTGAGAAGATTAGTATCGGACAGACCTATGAAAATTTACTATAAGAGATGAAAATCTATCATAAGTAAATTTTATTACATTATTAGACACTAATCCTCAATACCTGAGTGAGTTGAGATTACTTGTTTGAGAACTAGTTACTTTGACGTTGTCAAGCGTCACAGCATAAAAGGATACTTTAACGGAAACGCTCAGGTAATCACCTATCAAACGAAGTCTAACCTCAAGTTCACAAGATTGGGATTGTCCTCCCATAAATCGGTATGAGATGCTGAAAGTTGTACAAAGGCCACTCGGTGAGCTAGAAACTGAAAAATGCATGGCCGTGCTCAGATGAAAAATAGGTTATGATTATCTGTTTATTTGATCAGTTGAACTCTGAAACTGAGAAATACCTCTGGACATAATAAGGATGACTACTCTTACCTTATGTTCACGAGCAAGCATCAAGAGACAAAGGAATTAGGCAATGCACACTTGTCCCTAAGGACAAGTGGGAGACTGAAGGAAATAATGCCCTTGGTCCAAGTATGCATTCAATGCTAAGTCTAATAAATGCGGTTCAGTATTAATTAATTAAACAAGTTAATAATTCAGTGAGATCAAGTTAGCTATATGCCTAGCTAGTGGTCGCTTCAGTTCGAGTGGAATTAATAATATTAATCCACAACTTACTCTTGATTGAACCCGTAGGGTCACACAAATGTACGTGAACGGATCAAGTATTTAAGTGAATTAAATACTCTATTTATGAACATTCGGAAACGACATATCTCGGTTCCACTGGGAGCTGAAATCGTCAAAAGGAAAAATATAGAATGTTCCGGAAATGATGATATTGCCGAAAACGGAAGTATGGATCATGACGGAAATATAAATATTATCCAAAGTCGTAGATGTTGCCGGAAATAGAAACATGGTACTTATCGTAAAATATTATCGAAAATAGGAATCGGAAATAAATTCCTGAAACGGAAATATTAAATATTAGTTCGAATCGGAAATATTAAATATTTGTTCGAATCGGAAATGAATTCTGGAATCGGAAAACGAAACCGAAGCAAGACATACGAACGATCGACACACGAGCTTGCAAGACGCAAGGCCCAGCGCGAAACCAGGCCTAGCACCCAGCAATCCCGCGCGCGCATAGCAGGCCGAGCAAGGCAGGCCGAGCAGCATCAGCGCCCAAGTGGGACCGCGTGCATGCTGCCAGCGCCCTAGGGCCAGCGAGCAAGCAGCAGCGCCACTCGTGGGCCTGCGTGCTGCGGGCTGCGCGGGGGTGGCTGCGGGCTGCATAGAAGCGTGGGCTCAAGGGCCACACATGCATTACCTTGGCCGGTTAGGATTACTTAGTTGTCAAGTAATCGCGTTTTCCTAATTCTACTCAAATTAGATATTTTTGTTAAATCTGAAATACTTAGGTATTTGATTAAACGTAAAATTCTAATGATATTATTTAACTAGAATCCTAATGGATTTAGTTATTCGAATCCCAGTATAATTCTAACTCCGTTATTTCCACCATATAAATATGTGGTTCATGATCACAATTTATAATACAATTCATAAGTATTCTAATACATTAAGTTCAAGAGATAATTCAATATTTTCCTAACTTTAATAATAAGTTTCTCGAGAGCACATATTACCTTAGAGAATATTCTAGTTGGTTGAATCTAAGGCGGATCCGAACGTGCTGTGGACTATCTACGGAGGGGCGACATTTGGAGTCCTAAACTTGATCTTGTTCGGTTCGGGAGCAGCTAGGGAAGGCACGCATCACATTATATGTATCCTAATTATGCTAATTGACTATGTGGAAATTTATTTGGATTCCTGGCTTTATGGTTTTTCCGCATAAATTATAATGTTTATATGGTTCATAACCTAACACCGGCCTATACCAACTCCGCTTCTGCTCAGCCGTGACCCCTCGTCTTTTAGAAAAGTGTTTATAGCGCCGTGAGCGCTTGTAATAAATTTTTTTCTTTCCCGTCGTTGTGCGCCTGACAATTTTTAACGCCAAGGGGCGTTTGTAACAGATAATTTTTAAATTTTCTCTCTTTGAACTTTTCGCCGGTTAGGCGAACAAATGATGCTTCAGCATCCTTGACTTTCTTTCTAATAGTAGTGCTTTGTTTGCACTAGTTTGTGACTTAAAATGTCTTTTCTATATTTGCATGCTATTATTGTCGACGGTTGTTGACACCCGTCAACTCCATTTGCCCAGAAAAGATATTTTGAGTTGTTAAGGATGACTCATATGCCTAAGTTTATTTTTGATGATTGATTGACGCAAGTCAATCAATCAGTATGATTGCCGCTGAACTTAGGCATAGGGAAAACTGTCTTGTGCAGGTTTAAATGACGAATATGTCGATGAATGGAAATTTTGGGGGTTTCCACCCGTCAAAATATGGAGGCGGCATATTCATGCCGCCGCCCGTAGGAGAATTTTCCTAAGTGCTTTATACCAAAGAGACGTTCGATTAGATGGACGATAATTTCAGGGGTTTGCCCCCGTCAAAATATGGAGGCGGCATATTCATGCCGCAGCACATAAGATTGTTATCCTAAGTTCTTTTTGCGAAAGAGACGTTCGATTAGATGAACGGATATTTTGGGGGTTTTCCCCCGTCAATATGTGGAGGCGGCATATTCATGCCGCAACACATAGGATTGTTATCCTAAGTGCTGTTTACGAAAGAGACGTTAGATTAGATGAACGGATATTTTGGGGTTTGCCCCTGTCAAAATGTGGAGGCGGCATATTCATACCGCAACACATAGGACTGTTATCCTAAGTGTTTTTACGAAAGAGAAGTTCGATTAGATGAACGGATATTTTGGGGTTTTCACCCGTCAAAATGTGGAGGCGGTATATTCATGCCACAGCACATAGGATTGTTATCCTAAGTGCTTTTTACGGAAGAGACGTTCGATTAGGTGAACAGATATTTTGGTGGTTTGCCACCGGCAAAATGTGGAGGCGACATATTCACGCCGCAGCACATAGGATTGTTATCCTAAGTGCTTTTTACGAAAGAGACGTTCGATTAGGTGAACGGATATTTTGGGGGTTTGCCCCTGTAAAAATGTGGAGGGGCATATTCATGCCGCAACACATAAGATTGTTATCCTAAGTGCTTTTTACGAAAGAGACGCTCGATTAGATGAACGGATATTTTGGGGGTTTGCCCCCGTCAAAATGTGGAGGCGGAATATTCATGCCTCATCACATAAGATTGTTATCCTAAGTGCTATTTATGAAAGAGACGTTCGATTAGATGAACAGGTATTTTGGGGTTTCGCCCCCGTCAAAATGTGGAGGCGGCATATTCATGCCGCAGCACATATGATTGTTATCCTAAGTGCTTTTTACGAAAGAGACATTTGATTACGTGAACGGATATTTTGGGGGTTTGCCCCTGTCAAAATGTGGAGGCGGCAAATTCATGCCGTAGCACATAGGATTTTTATCCTAAGTGCTTTTTACAAAAGAGACGTTCGATTAGATAAACGGATATTTTGGGGGTTTGCCACCGTCAATATGTGGAGGCGGCATATTCATGCCACAGCACAAAGGATTGTTATCCTAAGTGCTTTTTACGAAAGAGACGTTCGGTTAGGTGAACGGATATTTTGGGGGTTTCCCTCGTCAAAATGTGGAGGCGGCATGAATATGCCGCAGCACATAGGATTGTTATCCTAAGTGCTTTTTACGAAAGAGACGTTTGATTAGGTGAAAGGTTTCTTTGGGGTTTTGATAGGTGATCAGCCTATGCTTATGCTAATCTGGGCCACTTCTTAAGCTTCAATCAATTAGGTTTATTTGAACTATTTGCTAATCTGGGCCACTCCTCAGGCCTTTATTCAATTAGGCTTAATTTACTTGAGTTAGCGTCATCAGACATTCATAAAAGAAAGACAAGTAACATAAGCAGAGTAGTATTATTTATAATATCTGTAAGGAAAATTTAGTCAAGTACATCATAGTTTACTACTCTACAATGACCGTCAGAGGTCTTTTGACAATGAAACTTAAGAACAGATATCAACCAGACGCTATCTAGAAGAAATGTTTCTTTAGGTTGTTTGCATTCCAAGTTCGTAGGATAGGCCGACCCTGCATATCCTGGATGCGATAGGTGACGTTTCGAACCTCATCATATATCTCATATGGTCCTTCCTAGGTGGGAGTCAGTTTGCCTTGCTCATTGGCTCGTCCTACAGACTCCATTTTTTGGAGAACAAAATCCCCAACTTTGAGCAATATTTTAGAGATACAATTGTTGTCTCAATACCGCGTTTCCTCTGACCTTAGGTAAAAAATTCCAAGGTTGTCTTCATCATTTCACAATTAGAATTCTCATCATATAGCATGACTCGCAATGTCGGCTCGCACATCTCAATGGGCAGGGCAGCCTCAGCACCGTAAGCTAGCAAGAATGGGGTTTCTCCAGTAGAGTTCTTAGCCGTGGTGCGAATAGACCATCCAACTTCTTTTTTAACCCCTCAGAAATGATCTTTTTGAATGCTTCAACCTACCCGTTGGCTTGTGGCCGCCCCACAGAGGCAAACCAGCTATGTATTCCATGGTCTGCTAACCATTCTTTCAATTTAGGCGTCTCAAACTGAGGCCCGTTATCAAAGACAATATACTGCGGTACTCCGAACCGGGTCATGACATTCTTCCAGATAAATGCTCTCACATCACAAGTTCTGATAATTTTGGGGGCTTCGGCCTCAACCCACTTGGTAAAGTAATCGACGGCTACTATTACGTAACGTCTGTCGCCAGGGGCTGTGGTGTATGGTCCGAGTAGATCCATCCCCCACTTAGCAAATGGGACGGGACTAGAGATAGGTGTGGGCGGATGAGTTAGCCTGTGAATTAGATGGGAAAATCGCTGACAATTGTCACATTTCTGAATCATGGTCAACGCATCCTCTCTCAGAGTGGGCTAATAGTAACAGGTTCTTATGGCCTTTTCAGCTAGTGCTCGTCCACCAATGTGTGAGCTACATAACCCCTGATGCAGGTCGTCTAGTATTTCTTGCCCCTTTTCAGACGTTATGCATCGCAAGAGAGGTCGGGGGAACGACTTCTTATATATGACTCCATTCCACCATTCAAACCAAGAACTTTACTTTTGAATTTTAGCTGCTAGGGGCTGGTCATCCGGGAGCGTACCGTCAATTTTATAAGCTATGATATCATCCATCTAGGTGGAGGTTCGGTCCAGAACAGCCACTTCAGGAGTTTGAGTGTTGTATTCTTTCTCTATGCTTCTTCTCTCTTTGACTTCCCAGAAAACCTGACGTGTGGTATCACAAGAGGCCGAACTAGCCAATTTAGATAGAGCATCTGCCTGATTGTTCTCAGTCCGGGAAATCTGTTTTACTTTGAAGCTTTTCAAGAGCTCAATTTCTTGGTGAACTGCTTGCATATGTTTAACCATGTTGGGATCTCTGGCTTCGTAATCTCCGTTCACCTGACTCACTATAAGCTGTGAATCTGACAGAGCCAATATCTCCTGCGCTCCGGCAGCTTTACACATTTTTATGCCGGCTAACAATTCCTCATATTCTGCTTCATTGTTGAATGTCTGAAAATTGAACCGCATGGCGTATTCATATTTGTCACCCTCAAGAGACTAGCATATTATGCCGGCTCCACACTCATTCTGAGTGGATGAACCATCCCTATAGATTGTCCATCGAGTCTGCTTGTTTTCCTCAAAGGCAGGCCTCATCAATTCAGTAATAAAATCAGCAAATGCTTGCCCCTTGATAACCTTTCGAGGTTCATAGGAAATGTCTCAATTTCCCACTTGAGCATACGAGCGTCGGCCTCTAGCTTGGTAAGCGGCTGTTTCAATGGCTGATCGGTGTAAACCACCAGTTTATGTGCCAGAAAGTAAGGACGCAACTTCTTACTTGCCATAAAAAGTGTCAGTGCAAATTTCTCAATTGTGGGGTATTTCTATTCGGCGTTTGGTAGCACATGACTAACAAAGTAGACGGCGAGTTGGTCTCCTTCTCTTCCGTCAACAATACCGCACTCAGAGGCCATTCGGAAATAGCTAGATAAACATATAGAGTTTCATCTTCCATAAGGCTGACGAGCCTTGGCAGCTTATGAAGATGGTCTTTTAGCCTTATGAATGTTGATTTAGCTGATTCTGGCCATTCAAAATTTGATTTTTTTCTTTATGGCGCCAAAGAAATAGTGTCATTTGTCACCAGCCCTAGATAGGAAACGTCCTAAGGCCGCCAAAATCCAGTAAGTCGTTGGACTTCTTTCAGTCTTTGGTGACGTCATATGTACTACTGCTTGCACTTTGTCAGGATTGGCCTCTATCCCCCTTTCATCAATAAGAAATCCCAGGAACTTGCCGGCCGTGACCCCAAAGACACACTTTTTCGGATTCAACCTCATTTTGTACTTTCTGAGCGTCTCAAAGGTTTCCCTTAGATCAGTGAGGTGATTCTCGCAGTGCTTGCTTTTTACAATCATGTCGTCAATATATGTTTCAATGTTGCGATCCAACTGATTGGTGAAAAAAGTGTTCACTAATCGTTGGAAAGTTGCCGGTGCATTTTTCAAGCAAATGTTGTGGGAGTTTTTCCATATGTTACTGACAAGGACGTATGCGGCCCAGATAGAACTTGATCCACGTCACGTCCGGCTGTGTCACCTGCAAAACAAGAATATCCCCGTAGGAATATTCCCTCCGATGATTAAGTAAAATTGAGGGATTTTAGAAGAGGATGAAAACATAATTAAATTGAGAGAGAGAGAGTTGTTGATGTCATCAATAGTGATGTATTTTTTGTGTTGAAACTTGTGCCCCCCTTTCTTGTGAAATGTGGGTATTTATACTTGTTGTCTTTATGGGCCTAACCCTAAAATGTGGGTATTTATACTTGTTGTCTTTATCACGCTTAGACCAGTGAGGTGATTCTCACGCTTCTTGCTTTTTACAATCATGTCGTCATTATATGCTTCAATGTTGCGACCCAGCTGATTTATGAAAACAGTGTTCACTAATCGTTGGAAAGTTGCCGGTGCATTTTTCAGGCCGAATGGCTTAACCTTTTAACAGTACAAACCTTGCTCAGTGACGAATGATGTTTTCTCTTGGTCGTCTGACCAGAGAGGGATTTGATGGAAACCCTCATGACATCATGGCATGACCAGCAGTTGAGTCGTCTACCAGTTGATCTATCTTAGGAAATGGAAAGTTGTCCTTAGGGCACGCCTTATTCATATCTGTGTAGTCTACACACATTCTCGAAGAGCCATTCGGCTCTGGAACTAACACCATATTTGCTACCTAGTTAGGGTATTGACTTAGGTGAATAAAATCAGCATCTAGCAACTTCTTGACCTGTTCTGCCTCAGCCTTATTTCGTTTCTTCTGACAGACAGGTTTTAAAGTGTCATCTACATTGAGTTTGTGCACGGCCACATTCGGGTTTATGCCCGACATTTCTTCTACAGTGAAAGCAAAGTTGTCATGGAATTCTATGAGGAGGAGGACCAGCTCTGCCCAAGCTGATCGTCAGTTGAAACTCCTACTGGCACCGTCCTATCTGGACGTGTTTCGTCGAGGACAATCTCATGATGTCCTTCGAACGGCTCAGGCCGCCTAGCTTCCATGTGAGCTATAGCAATAGTGAAAGTTTCCTTTTTGATTTTGACCTCGGTGTCATCTAGTTTCCTTTTGGAACCTGCCTTTCCTTCGTGGATATTACCCGATACCCATGCTTCAGGATTTAAGGTAGTCAAGTAGAAATCTCATGCCTGCTTCTGATCACCATGAATAGTGTTAAACATCCTTTTATCACAAACATATTTCATCAACATGAGATGAGTGACGACGACTGCCTTTGCCTGATTCAATGTGGGTCGTCCCAAAATAATGTTGTATGCTGTCAGATCTTTTACAATAAAAAAACCCGGACGTTCAAGCTCCTGCTCTGATGCCGCCCACCCACTCAAAGTGGTAGTGAAATAATACCATGGAGATGGATTATGCTGCCTCCAAACCCGATGATAGGATAATGAATTTTTTCAATTGTCTTAGGATTGTATGCAAGAAGGTTTAGACATGCTAAGCTAATAATGTCGGACGAACTTCCAGTGTCCACTAGGATGCGCCTTACTTTGAGGTTTGCTACTTTCAATTCTATCACCAAGGGATCGTCATGCGGGGTTGCTATCTTTCCCCTGTCGGTCTCACAAATCTCTACTTTTGGAAAATGATCCATGGGTTCCTTTCCAGATAACATAACCTGCCCCAGCCGGCTTGCATAATCCTTCTGCCCTCTCCTAGTCGGGCCGCCAACGACTAGGCCACCAAAAATGACTACCACACAATCTGGATTAGTGTTGTTGCCGTCAAAACAGTATGAGGATGACTTTCTCTTCTTGTAGAATTTCTTTCCAGATCCTCCGTCATTTATACTAAGGTAGGCTTTCAGAAAGCCTTTGGCTGCTAGCCCATCGAGAGCTCTACGCAAGCTCTTGAAATCCTTTGTGTCATGACCCACATCATAGTGGAACTTGCATTAGAGGGTACTATCACGAGTCTCAACCGGCAACTTCATAGGAAACAGCCGCTCCTAAGTCCTTCATTGAGAAACACTTCCCGAGCCAAGTCTTTACAGACTCCAACATAGGAATGTCGTTTCCAATAAGCAGTATGTCGTCAACATACAAGACTAGGAATGCAATTTTACTCCCACTGACCTTCTTGTATACACAAGATTCGTCCTGATTCTTGATGAAGCCAAACTTATTGACTGCTTCATCAAATCGTTTATTCCAACTCCTTGATGCCTGCTTTAGTCCATAGATGGACTTCTTAAGCTTGCATACCTTTCCTTGGTTCTTTTGATCGACAAAACCCTCCGGCTGTGTCATGAACACAGTCTCTTCAAGAACATCGTTCAAGAAGGCAGTTTTGACATCCATTTGCCATATTTCATAGTCATGAAAAGCGGCAATCGCAGGGATTATCCGAATAGACTTAAGCATCGCGACTGGAGAAAAGGTTTCATCGTAGTCAACGCCGTGAACTTGCCTGTAACCTTTTTCTACCAATCTAGCCTTGTATATGTATACAATTCCATCTTTGTCTTTCTTCAACTTGAAGACCCATTTGCATCCGATAGGTGTGAACCCATCCGGCAAATCAACCAAATCCCAGACTTGATTTTCAGACATGGAGTCTATTTCAGATTGCATGGCCTCTAACCATTTAATGGAGCTTGGGCTCGTCATAGCTTGCTTGTAAGTCAAAGGTTCATCACTATCCAATATGAGAACGTCTAAGTTTTCAGTCAAGAGGACGCCTGTCCATCTGTCCGGGTGAAAAATAGTTCTATTTGACCTACGAGGGGCAACAACGTTTTGAGGAACTACTCCCACTGGCTCTTCTAAAGACCTTGGAGGTTCATCAACTTGAACTGCTTCTAAAGAGTTCTGAGTTCGTTGTTCGTCTCGAATCTCTTCGAGGTCTATTATTCTCCCACTTGTCAATTTGGAAATATGATTTCTTTCCAAAAAGACACCGTCACGAGCAACGAATACCTTGTTGTCTGACTTGTTGTTGAAGTAATACCCCATAGTTTCTTTTGGATACCCAACGAAGAAACATTTGTCAGATTTAGGTTGTAGCTTGTCCGAAATTAATCGCTTGACATATGCTTCGCAACCCCAAATCTTTAGAAAAGACAACTTTGGAAGTTTCCCAGTCCATAATTCGTATGGAGTCTTTTCAACAGCTTTTGACGGAGCACGATTCAGTGTGAGTGCTGCAGTTTGCAACGCATGTCCCCAGAACTGTAAAGGAAGTTCATCTTGACCCATCATTGACCTGACCATATCGAGTAAGGTCCTGTTTCTCCGTTCCAACACTCCATTCCATTGAGGTGTCCCCGGAGTAGTCAATTCAGAAAGAATACCGCATTCTTTTAGATGGTCATCAAACTCGTGGCTAAGATATTCACCTCCTCGATCCGATCTTAGAGCTTTGGTTTTCTTGCCATGTTGATTCTCTACTTCATTTTGAAATTCTCGGAATTTCTCAAATGATTCAGACTTGTGCTTCATTAAGTAAATATATCCATATCTACTGAAGTCGTCCGTAAACGTTATGAAATAGCTGAACTCACCTCTAGCTTTCGTACTCATAGGCCCACATACGTCCGTATGTATTAGCCCTAGTAGTTCGCTTGCTCTTTCTCCCACCTTTGAGAAAGGTTGCTTTGTCATTTTGCCAAGTAAACAAGATTCGCATTGATCAATCTTCTCTAAGTCGAATGATTCTAGAATTCCTTTCCGTTGAAGTAATTCCATGCGCTTTATGTTTATATGGCCTAATCGACAATGCCACAGAAATGTGAGATTCGAATCACCAGTTTTAGCCTTTTTGGTATTTATGTTATAAATTTGTTTGCTCGTATCTAGCACGTAAAGACCGTTTTCTTGTTGTGCTGAACCATAAAATATTCCATTCAAAGCAAAAGAACAACTATTGTCTTTAAATTGAAAACTAAAACCTTTAGAATCCAAACTTGAAACGGAAACGATGTTTCTGGTGATACTAGGAACATAGTAACAGTTTTCTAGTTCCAAAACAAACCCACTAGGCAAAGAAATAAAATAAGATCCTACGGCTAATGCAGCAATCCGTGCTCCATTTCCCACGCGTAGATCCATCTCGCCTTTATCCAGCTTTCTACTTCTCCTTAGTCCCTGTGGATTGGAACATAAGTGTGAGCCACAACCAGTATCTAATACCCAAGAAGTAGAATTAGCTAGATTACAATGTATAACATACATACCTGAAGGAGAAGCAACGTTTCCGTCCTTCTTCTCTTCCTTTAGTTTGGGGCAATCTCGCTTGTAATGACCAATTTCATTACAATTGAAGCATTGCGATGTGGAAAGAGAAGCATTCCTCTTCATCTTGCTCTTAGAAGGCGCCAGATGCCCTCCGGGAGTGGACGAAGATGCAGCCTTGCTTTTCTTCCCCTTGCCTATTTTCTTGAATTTAGTGCACCTCACATTCAAAGGGTCTTGATTGAACTTAAGGATTTTCTCGCATTTCATGAGTAATTCCACAAGTTTAGAGAATGTGCTCTCTTTCTGATGAAAGAGATAGTGCATCTTAAAACCCTCATAATCCTTATGATGAGAATTCAGCACTAGTGAAATAGCTACCGACTCTTTGATGGAACCACCAAGTCTCTCAATTGTGAAAAATAATCCAGACATCATATCCACATGAGACCGAATTGATGTGTTTTTGTCCATCTTGACAGAGTAGATGCGCCTTTGTGCCTCGAGAAGTTCGACTTCTAGGCATGACTTGCGTGGGTTTATGAGTTTGAGATTGCTCATCGAATTAGCCAATTCGTCAACCCCATTGCCACCAGTTTGGCACAAGGGTCGAAAACCCGCACACTTATCCTCGAGGCTACTTAGGAGAGCTTGAGGTTCAAAAGTAATGAACCTCCCTCTCCAACTCTCAGGGATAGACTTAAGGATGAATTCCGTGACAAGGTACTTGTGAAGTACCCAACTTTTGTACGTTTCAGGAGTCATGCCTCGCGCATCATAGCTAGGGAAAGGTTGTTCAATGACATAATGTATGCCATTAACTTTCAAAACTTCAACAAGTTTCCCTTTCCATTCAAGAAAATTAGTCAAGTCTAACTCGACATCCAGAATTTCAGATGATATGATTGTTGTTATGTTTGCGACCATTTTGATTACTACAATCGAAAAGAATTTGCAATAAATAACCATTCATACAATTCAATAACTTTGAAATAAAAGCAAAACATGCAATCATTAAAGCTATTAAAACATTTCATTCATGCAAAAAACAAAAACATGGTCCGAAATGAATGAAACGATTCCAAGACCCCAAAAGTCCTAAATCCTTAAGCAGCTTTAGCATGTCTTAAGTATTTTAAGATTTTAGGTAAGCAAAACCTATTGCTAGTAATCTCCAAATTACTCTTGGTTAATAAATTAATGCCATAATTTATCCCATTGCCACAACTTAATGCCATTGTTGTTTGAGTTGTAACCACAATCAACGTGCTCCTTTAGGACGCCTTACCACCTAAGTCAACTAAAATAGCACCTCGCTTTAGCGTAAACCTACTATCTTAGATCCCTAGATTTTTGTAAGTGTTGATTTGGAAGGCAATTTTTAAAACTCAATATTACTTGGACCTAGTTGTTTCTATGTTGGTTCGATTATTTAGTGAACTTAAAACTAATCGATTTATAGGAAACAACCTGTTCATGCAAAGTATACATACATTCATACATTCACGCATAATATATATATTAAATTGCATAAATAATTGGTGATCTAGTATGGCCCAAAACTTCTTTTCTTGAAGAATCCAATCTTCATCACCTCTTTGTTAGCTTGGCATCGTCTTGAATCTTCGTTCAAATGCTAACTTAAAGTTCTAAACTTAGAAATACTTGAAAATAATAAATTACATCAAAATTTCCATGGTACGCAGACCATATTTAAAACTTTACATTCAAAGATAGAACGGTGCGCAGACCGTATTTAACTATCCTAAATTTGGCCATACTAGTCACTTGGAGTACCTGCATTGCATAAAATATATATTCTACGCATTCACCCATTCGTATGCTAAAACGAATGGCCCATGTTAATATGCAAGTATTTACGTGAATTAATTAAAATTCACGTTCACATAAACGCGTCCTAAAAGATTAATTAATTTCCAAATTATTAATCCTTAGACTTTATTCTAATTAAAATTGAATTTAATTAAAATAATGCGACCTACGAAATAATTAAAATAATTATTTCATTTTAATTTCATTTAGTGGCTCCCACTCAAACCAATAATTATTCTGGATAATTAATTATGAAATATTAAATTAAAACTCGCGGCCCGGCCCAAGCAAATAAAATATCAAATTAAATATCCCGTTAGCCCAAATTAATGCAAATACACGAAGCACAACTAATTAAACGATTTAAAAAAAAAAGTTCAATCAAACGGTCTAGGCTTGCGCCCAGCCCGTCGTGCGAGAGGCCCAAGAGCACACGAGCATTGCCCGCGCGCGCCCAGCCCATCGCACCGCATAGCATGCCATCGCTCGCCCATCGCTCGCGCGCCATGCCTCGCCCACACGCGTCGCGCGCCATGCCTTGCGCATGCGCATCGCGTACCCGCAGCCTAGCTGCCCTGCGTTGTGTGTGTGTTGTGCATCGTGGGCGCTCGACGTCGCAAGCATCGCGCTTTGCTTCGTCGCAGCCCCGCAGGCATCGCCCGCCCCTGCCTTGCCTAGCGCGCACGAGGCACGTAGCTCGTGCTGCTGCCCGTGTCGCATAGCACGGCTCGCATAACGGCCTCGTATGGCTCGACGAGCCATACTTCCATCATGCCCATGTTCGTGTTTTTGGTTCGTAAAACGGACCAACCTAATTAAAATTAAATTTTAATTCACGAACTTGCATTAATTTTATTTTTCAAAAAAGTTACGATTTAATTTTTCGAAAAACAACGATTTTTAACGATTTAATAAACTTTAACGACAATCCAATTTCGTAAAATTAATAAATCAAGGGCTAACAATATTCAAACTTTTAGGAACGATCGAATCAACTTTAAAATTTGAACCTTTAATTAATAAAATCCGAAATTTTACATCGTTCATAAACAATTAAATTTCAGATTATTAATAAATTGGTTTAAGTGTGATTAAAATTAACGAAACCATTCAAAATTTTAATCCAATAATTTTTAAAATTAGCCACTGACCCATGAAATTATACCCCCTTTCTCAATTAACCTAATTATTAATCCATAATTACTTAAAAATCAATTAGGGTTGTAAATTTTACGAATTGGGGAAAGGCAAAATTAGGGTTTATACTTATCGGAAAAATCTGAAATGTATACCATAGATCAAGCATGTACCCAGAAACATTGTGTCAAAATTTCAAGCAATTCCGAGTAGTTTAGGTTGACCTTTTATTTGAATTACTGTCCGACACATTTAATTTTTAATGAAAAATTAACAAAAACGCCCAAAACCTGATGCTTCGAGGCCTGTTTTCGCAATTCTATTCCCATGTGTTGATCTTAGAAAATCGTTTTCCATCAGATTAGGGTTTTAAAAATCGAAAAAGTGAATATTTTTGATTTCGGAACTGCCAATTTCGCAATTAATCCCATAATTCGAAAAAATTCCGAAAAATCAACAAAAATTCCAAACATTTCGACAATGCAAAAACAATAATAATCATGCTAATTCATGCTTTGAATACATAAGGCTCTGATACCACTGTTGGGGAATACAGTTAAACATAATAACATGTGCGGAACAATCCCCAAAGCCAGGAAACATGTATAAAGCACAGATTAAGCAAACTTACATTCGAAGCGTGTTTTCCACAATAATCTGTCAACGAACATGAACAAAGAACTACACTTGTCGTTCCTCTACTTGGTTCACTAACACGATCAGATCCGTCTTGATTATCGTAGCTTAGACAATCGATCAACAGATTTACTTTTGGGATGAACACACTATGGAGGCACAGAGAGAATTAGGGTTCGCTGTTTTCTCCTAGGGTTGTGTGTAATCTGAATTGTGATTGCCTTAGTTGGAAATTAGGTCATAAGTTTATTTACATAACCTTACTAACTGACCAAGCTAGAAGGCAAGGCCGGCTAGCAAGCCCGCGCAGCATCACACGCACACGCACAGCGAGCTGGGCCGTGGGCCGCGCTGCTGCTGCTGTGTCGTGGTCTTGGCCCGCGCGCGCACACAGCTGCTCGGCCATGGGCCAGCGCTGTTGTTTCGCCTTGCTTGCTTGCCTAGCGCGCGCGCCCATGGGCCTTGAGTGCTTCGTGCACTCGGCTCGTGGGCCGCTCCTCGTATCCGCGTTTAATATATTTCCGATATATTATTTATCGTTTCGTATACGACGAATCACCGTCGTACGATACGATTTATTCGTTTCTCCTAGCTTACGAATATTCGCGATACGATATACGATTCCGATGCAAGGTCGTATCGTATAATGCGTTTCCAACTTAAATCCCGAAAAGCTATTAAATGAATTTACGATTCATTTAATCCGGTGATCTGTTACGTGTCATTGGTGTGACCTTGTAGGTTCAGTCAAGAGTAAGTTGTGAGTTCAATATCCATTAGAACTCACTGATCGAAAGCATTGCTCCAGCTAGCTGTTCCGATCACTTGATCTCACTGAATTAATTGTTCGCAATTAATCTGAACCTTGGTATTAGACTTAATGCACCTTGGGTGAAGGACATATTTCCTTCAATACTTACACCAGGTTGCTTCATGTTGACCCTAATGTTTTATTGACAAAGAAAACTCCTGACTATTGGTTAAGTTATGTTGCAAAATAGGTTGCGAGATCCTTTGAAGGATAATGCTAAGTTAAGGAGATCCTGAGTTGGATGAACTAAGAAAAGTGGAATATATGCAAGTATTTGAACCATGTCAGACACTACGTTGAAGAATTAATCATTTAGCAAGTTTACAAAGGCGAGATCCTTATGCGAGTTTCTAAGGCGAGATCCTCATATATTATGTGGATCCTCGATGTTCCAGAGAAGGAACAAACTGTGAAAACTTTGAGTGAAGCTTCCTAAAGGTGCATGCATGAAGACTACAATATATGAGATTATGTTTATGATTTATGTAAGTATTTAATATTGTTTATACGTAGTTTGGCAAAAAAGGAACATAAGTATTTTTGGTACGTTTTAATTGAAAAATATTAACTGTAATTATAAAAGAGTTGTAATCAAGAAAATCTTTGTTAATAAATAAAATAAATTTAATGAATAAAAACATAGGATTCTAAATTCAATTTTCCTTGTTTTCTAAGCAAACGGTTTTCCCATGATCCTTAAAACTCTTCCCAGTACTTTTTAATTAAACGTGCAATTAGTGTTTGATTTGGTCTCCCCTATTTCTCTCCAACTATGCCCATGTTACTGAGCAGTAACAGTTAGTGGGTAGTTGAGGGAAACATGGGTATCCAACCTTAGGTAAAATTCCTCTATAAAAAGAAAAAGTTTTTGTTTTTTCAAACACACATCTGATCTCTGCAAAATATATCTTAAAGGGCTTAAATTTTATAAAAGAATCAGTTTACAAAAAGAGTGTTCCTTGAGTTCCTTATTGCTATAAGCTTTATTATGTACTAGATTTTTCTATCAAATTGTATTTTGGGTTTAATGGTTGAGTGTTCCTTGGGTGACTTAGAGTTAAGTCAGAGAGAGAAAGAGTGACTTAGAGTTAAGTTATAGTGAGAAAGAGGAGCACAGTAATTGACGGGGATTGTTGTGGGTAACTCGTGTTCGAGAGGAACTCAAGTTTAAGAGCGTATTTGTAATAGAGGTATTACATTAATACAAAAGAGTTGTGAGGTTCTTCTTGATTAGGATCAAGAAGGTTCCTCGGTTTCATATCCTTCTTCGCTTATTGATAACAGTTTCTTGATTCTTTAAATTCCGCAAGAAACTTACCCAAGTTCCCAAGAAACAATTCACCCCCCCTCTTGTCAAGCATTTTTACTGAACTATCAGTTGGTATCAGAGCAGGATCTCACAAAAATACAGGAAACCCTGTTGAGAAAAAGTTCCTGGAAAGTATGAACGCTTACGTGAAATTCGAGGAAGGTTATTCCACTCAAAGACCTCCATTGTTAAATGGAAAGTTCTACACCTACTGGAAGAACAGGATGGGGATCTATATCAAGGAATAGAATTATCAAGTCTGGCGAGTCATAGAAGTCAGTGATTTTGAGGTAACAACGACCAATGCTCAAAATGAGGTAGTTCCTAAACCTAAACATTATCGCCCTATAGCCTTGGGTAACCGAAAATACTTGCACCAAGGCCAAGACGAGGCCGAATGGACCTCCTTTTTTACTTATGGCATTTGTTCTATTAAGTGGGTGGTACCATGGTGGGGTTTGACTACTATGACAGGGGGTTCTGATGTATCGGTTTATGTTTCTTTGTTGGGGCTATCTCGTCCCATTTATATTTTCCCTTACCGAGTCATGCGTCAATATGGTTTAAGGCAGACTATCCCCTTTTCTGATACGGTACCACCTAAGGTAGCGGCCTTTTCACAAGCACGGGTTCTAGCGTGGGCTAAGTATTATGATGGTCTCCCGCGTTGGGCCGTAGCTACAAATGGCTTTGTGGGTCTTTCTGAAAACTACAAGTTGTGGATGAGCTCCGATGATAAAGATGTGAGGACCGAGGCTCGAAATGGGGAGCCGGCTGAGCTTTTGATACCTCGTATTCGTGTTAAGTATGAGGGTCCTGATTCTGCCAAACCTCGTACCTATAGTATTAAGACCGTGAAAGCTCGTCCTGATCGAAAGAGAAAGGAAGTTCTTCCCGGTTCCAGTTTCAGGCCTAAAAGGATGCCTAACATGAAGGGGTCTGCTGTTGTTAAAAGAAATGCAAGCTCTCGCGGAGATCGTCGCCGGAACAATGTATGGGTTAGGAAGGCTCAGCCGCCTGTAGAAACAGTGGCTAGTCTAGTTGATGATAATAATCCTTCTCCCACCATTGTCTGTGCCCTTGAGGCTGAGCGGGCTAAAACTGAGAATGTTTCTGAAGCCTTGGCATCTTTGGAAGTTAGTGTTTAGGCGCCGGTTCTTATGGAGATTGATATTGGGGCAGCGCAGAAGACTGTGGGGGTAGATCCTGCAAACATTGCCCTTTACAAGACTTTATTTGATGATCCGGAAGAACTAGAGTAGTGTAGTTCTTGCTAGGGTGTAGGTGCCCTTTATTTATTTCAGTTGTGTTTGTTTTTTATTCTTAGCACTTTGTTTTCCTTCATATTATTTTTCAATAAAGGCAGATTTTTATTTTTTCATTTTCATTTTTTGTTACTCCTCCTTTTTTATGTTTTTATGTGTCTAACACTTTGCACAAAGAATATGTGTTGTTTTTTTTTGTTGGACCGAATCCTTGGTAGGGATTGCCTACGTATCTTGTCAGAATCAGGTCGCGCGTAGTTCTAGCTTTAGAATAAGTTCTAGTATGCCGGATTTCGTTAGATATGCCCTGAGGTGGAAGCATATTACTTAATCGGTCAAATGAGTGAAGTATTATCATTATTTTCGTCTGTCGTTTTTTGCCATAAGTCGCGTAAAAATGAAATTCGACTAATTTGTATGGCTATATTTTTGGTAAGCCTATTTGGATACGTACTGTACCCCCCAAGTGTTCGTTATTTTTCCGTTGTGTGCGGATAAAATGACGAGCACTTCTGAAAAGAAAATTTTTGGCAGGCAGAGAGTTTCAACGCCCTGGCTGGGGCGTCAGAAATTTCGGCGCCCAGCCCTGGGCGCTGAAAATGATTTCTGGCGGTCGTTTTTGACGCTTTGCTTCACATGTTCTTGCATTTATTTCTTTTTTGTGCCTTGATTTTTGCTCGTATTTAAAGTCAATTTTGAGGCTATTTTGGAGGCTTTTTTGACTGTTAGCGTGAAATGCATTTTTGTCCGGATTAATTTTTTCTATTCGTGACTCGAAACAGTTTTGAAAATGGAGTTAGGGTGCGGAAGTTATGAAGATCTTTGTGTAGGCTTTTGAGGTGGGTTGAGGTGCGTGTCGTTTTTGAAGGATTGGTGGGGGTTATATTTTATTAATTCCCCTTTTAAGCAACATTTGCTTTCGTTTTGGATTTTGATTTCCTTTGACTTCTTTGGGTTGTATGGGTTGATTTTTATGGTTACACTGGTTGACTTTTATGTTTTGGGGATATGAATGGGATGTTGCGGTTTATTTTTGTGGGTTTCGGGAATTGGTCCCCATGGCACTATTTCAAGGCAGAGTGTGCCTTGTTTGTTGGGCCTAGAGTAGGCCGACTCTTTATTTTTGTATTTTGCAAGTACATTTGGTGCTTATTTAGTGTTAGAATAAAATTTTTTTAGGAGAAATATTACGCCTTTATTGATTTGGAAAGTAAGGAAAACACACTGAAATAAAACTAACCTATATTCTAAGGGGCCTTTGGACCATCTAAAGTCTCTATTATTTTTTCTACCAATCTAAAGAACTACTAGGTGCTTTTTACTAATGGTGCTCTATGTGGCTCAAGCCTGGGGTTTAGTCTCATAAAACTTCGGTCCTTCACCGGTACTCATCTTGAATTCTATTCCTTTTGCATTGACCCACTGATATGTCTTCACCCATCCGTTCTCGATCTCTTCTAGTGTTGATGCAGGAGAGATTAACCGGGTTGGATTGAAACCTTCATCTTGTAAAGCTAGGGTAGTCATCACAGTCTCGTCCTCCATAGGCCTCAATTCGTTAAACAATGTCCATAGAGCCTGGTTGTCCAATATTTCAGCTGTTTTAGTCTTGGTGAGGTGGGGTGCCTCATCCAAGGTGTGGCAGTCATGGAAAATTTCAAATCCGGGTTTTAGCAAGCCATCCTGAACGGAGGGTTCAGGGAAATCGCAGCATGGGTGTTCTTCTCCTTCCCGAACGAACATCCTGTTAAGGGTTCTTTGATACGGGGGAAGGAGGGTGGTTTGTTTGGCTTTGTTAAGGCGTAGCCCAGACAGGCGGTCAGCAATATCTTCCTCCGTTGGTTCATAGCCTAAGCCAAAGGGAGTAGATTTGTTGGGTAAAAGATGGAATGTGCGTTCCTTCTTCCTTATGCCCAATGGGGTTCCTGGGAAATAACCTTGAGCTAGTAGCATTCTAGGGATGAACCGGGATGCATGCGGGTCTAGGAATGCTGGATCATAGTCTTTAATGAACTGGATTGCTTCTTCCATTTGAAACCCATAAAGGTCGTCTGCAGTTTCGGCCGTTCCAACCATAGTACAACTGATGTCGAGAGGAGGGGCGCGGATTTCTAGTATTACCCCGTTATGGTTAAGTTTAACCATTTGGTGCAGGGTAGAAGCCACACCTCCTAAGTCATGGAGCTAAGGTCGCCCCAATAGGAGGTTGAAAGTGGGCTTGATGTCGATTATTTGAAACTCCGTGGTGCGTGCCACAGGCCCGGTTTGTATGGTAAGGTGGATTTTTCCCAACACAGGCCTTTGAGAGTTATCATAGGCTCGTACCCCTTGTGTGGAGGTTTGGAAGTCATCGCTTCCTAGTCCCAAGCAATGTGCGGTTCGCAACGGGCAAACGTTAACCGCCGAACCGTTATCTACGAGCGCTAGGGGGATGTTTTGCCCTTTGCATCCAACTACTAGATAGAGGGCTTTGTTATGGGCACCCCCTCCCTGGGTAAATCTTTGTCAGTGAAAACTATGGCCTTTTCTCCAGCATCTCTCGTGACGTGGTTAACTAATGAGTCAGGTGTGATATCTGTAGGCACTGAGGTCAAGTGAGCGAATAAGCTTTTCGCGATGTTCTTTTGAGGTACACATGAGATCCCAGATGGTAATTTCGGCCTTGGTTCTTTGCAATTGTTTCAAAAGAGGATTTTCAATGACTTCTGCGACGGTGGTGTGCCGTCCGTTCTCAGGAGCTTGCCTGACTGGGATATCGTCCATAGGAGGTGGGCGAATGTCAGGCTGGTATATTCTTCCTGATCTGGTGAGGTTGTCGACTTCGAGTTCTTGAGTGGTGGTGTCGATGAGAGCATACCCGGGCCAAGTTTCAGTAAAGAGGTCCTGGCCCGACACTTGAGATAGGTAGATATCTTCAGCATCATCATCCCACACACCGCACACTTCTCTCTCGATTCGATCCATAGGGACCACATCGAGTGGTGCACCTTGAGGTGTAATGTACACCGTAGGATCGAAGTTCTCATTTTCTGGTTGGTCGAGAGAGATGTGACAAGAGCCGAGTGGGCTCTTGTTGTTGTTGGGTTTGCCAACGTTAGGGAGAGGTATCACTTCATCCTCTATCATGTCCTAGATGGTATTCTTTAGGTTCCAGCAGTTTTCAGTGTCATGCCCATTTCCTTGATGGAATTTGCAGTAAGTACCTTGGACCCAATATTTGCTTTTGACAGGAGGGTCACGAGTGGGGCCTATAGGTCTCAACTTTCCTTGATTGGTTAATCTTTCAAAGGGTTGTACCAAAGTCGACCCGAGTGGGGCAAACTTTCGGTCTCGGACCCATCTTCCAGGGCTTCTTCGGGCGGGAGTCTCTTCTACAGCATGGACTTCTTGGGCTTGGGATGTGTTACCCCGATTATAGGCGTTGTTTTTATATGTGGGTTTGCTTTGTATGGTTTTGGCGAGGTCGTCCTCGATCTTTATTCCCACATCATAAACTCTTTTGAAAGTGTCAAGTCCCAGGTACCTAAGGTGTTGTCTGTAAGCCGGGTCCAGGTTGTCAATGAATTTTTGGACCAATTCTGTTTCGGGAGGCCTATTGATTAGCTGGGCCGCCTGGTCCCTCCATCTAGCAAAGTAGGTTGTGAAACCCTCATTTTTCTTTTGGAAGAGAACTTCCAGCTCGCGCATGGTGACTTGGAAATCCATGTTCGACGAGTATTGCTTGATGAAGACATTGACAAAGTCTTCCCAAGTGGGGAACAGCTTAGGGTCCTGGTGATAGAACCATTTGAGCGGCACAGGTTCCAAGGACAAAGGAAAGGCAGGTAAATACATGGACTTGTCCACGCCTTTCAAGTTCATGGCATTCACAAAGCTCAGTAGATGATCACGGGGATTGTACGTGGCCTTGAACTTTGGTAAGTCAGATGAACTGAACTTTTCTGGTAGTTTGCCAGGAAAAGGTTCAGGATCGAGGGAGAAGTATTTGCTCCTCATGGTTTGCTGTAGGACCATTTTTTCAATCCTCTTCTCGTTATCGAGGTCATTTTTGGCTTGTGCAGCCGCTAAAGCTTCATTTTCCATTTTCAATTGGCCCATAAGTTGGGTCATTTGGACCATCTGGTCTCGCAAATCTTCGATGGACATGTTTGAAGGTGCGAATCGAGGTTGGGGAAGCGGAGATCCTTGGAATGAGGGATGACGGACGGAGCTTGGAGTCACTAAACCTGATGTTGGCGATGTATCTTCGAGACGCACTAACCGTTGATTCCCTGATCGGCACCGAGTGGCAGGACCAGTCCTATGCATAAGATAAGCTAAAGTTTAGGTCCCAAAGTTTCAAGTATTACTTAGTCTAGACTTCGACTCTTCTATTGGTTTTTCACTCTTTCTTTTGTTGGTACACTTTTCAGTTTTTTCTTTTGGTCATTCTTTGGATTTTCGAAACACTTGCTCGTGTGACATTCATAATTATTAGCATGTTCGGTTTTTAGTGCCGAGCATTGTCGTCGTAGGAGGCCTAACAACGACGCAAAGAGTTTATTAATTTTTTACGAGTCGCTTTTGAAATCGAGTGCTTTTCTTACGCCCTCATAGCAATTTTTTTACGAACGTTTTTTTTGTGCTACGTATCTTCCTTTTGCGCGGGCGCCGAGGCTGCTGCGCCTGACCAGAAGGCCAAGCAGCAACTTCAGCGCCCAGCGTAGGGCGTGAGAAATTCTGGCGCCCAGCCAGGGGCGTTGAAAATGCGTCCCTGGCTGGTTCTCATTTTCTGTTTGCGTCTACTTTTGTTTACGCGACTTCGATTTTGCGTGCTTGCCAAATAACGTCCTTTACGCGTTGTGCAGTGTTTGTGGGATTCGTTACAGGCCATCCCGAGCGTCGCTTATTTTTGTGGCGATCATTCGGGTTTGCGGAACACGTATTTCGGTATAACTCTTTGGCAAATTAGTCTATGAATGTTTGGGCAATTTTTAAGGTCGTTGGTTTTCTAAGATAGTTTGTCACACACAATCACATATTTCGCTACACATAACTAACATTCATCATGAGGCGATAATAACATGTCATGTAGTTTATGATAGGCTTCTATGGGTAGTTATTTGCGCCTGGCTTGGTACCGCTTCTATCGTAGATCCAACACATGCCCCGGTCGAGGTAGTGTCTTCAACAGACGAATTTCGCTCAAGAGGCCAACCCGCAAGTGCAAGCCAAGGGGGCATGCAGGCGAGAGGGACCTAATGAGCGAGCGATTGGTTTCGGGATAGGTGTACTACCTGCACAAGTACCGAGTGGGCCACATGCGCGACGTATGCACCCCCCTATTGGCGAAAAAAGGTATCCTTAGTCCCAACTCCCGAGGGAGCCGAGATTCGTTATGCGGTTCTGCCCGTTCACATTAATATGCTGATTTTCAGGTCGTCCCAACTTGATGGGGAAATAAACGCGGGGTAGGATCGTTTCACCCTTCGCCTATTTTGATTACCTACAAGCACGAGTATTTCCTTCACTATCCCCAGTGGAGTCGCCACTGTGAGGGGTCGAAAAAGCGCGAGGCTAATGCGTGACCTCGTCCCTCGTGGGTGTGACGATTCTTTTTATTCAATCAAGTGTAATTGGATTTCCTATGAGTTTACACCCAATTGACTAGTAATATAGGAGTAGCCATTCAGTTTTTAACGACAATGAGAAAAGTTGACAAAACCCGGTTATCGTGACATAAAGGGAGTGCAATTATGTTTGACCACGACGGCCGTAGGTTCCCTTGTGATCCCTGGTGTGGGGATCTCTCAACATACACCCGCAGGGTAGAGATTGAGGGTTCGGGGGACTGTAACTACCGAGAGGAGTACTCGCTCGTCGATAACTCCAGAGGCAGGATATCCTTACTAGCTCAGCATAAATAATTGAAGGGACATGCGTTAACTATTAAACTAATCTGAGTTGATTTTAGGAATATGCAACATGTAATACTATATCGATCGCGATTATCTGATTTAGATTGCATTAAGGGACCTAGCATGATAATCCAATTTCCCAAAAATATTATATTTATTAAGCGTGATAGAACAATCAGATTTAGTTAGTTTAACAGTTCATAAAAAGGGCGTGGAAAGCAATTAAATTATAGAAAAGGGACACATTACGACGCACCCTTGAGAGGTGCGTCACAGTTCTCAGAAAACTAACCACTTTGACTTTTCTATTTCTCCTTTTTATTTAACGAATCTCAAATTATGGGACTGGATACGTTCTGTTCGATTTATGGATCGATTGCGACAGAACGCGTGAACAATTTCGCAGCGTGAGGCTTAGGCTAGGGGTTGGAGTCAATACTCAGAATATGAATTGTGTGTTCTGATTTCACGTCGAACTTGGGCTATATTTATAGAAAAGAGTTTGTGGAAAGATAGAATTGTAGAGCTCTAATCCACAAAGAATTTGGAAAAAACACGTACCCAGGTAATTCCAGCGCCCAGGCCTGGGCGCCGAAGAGTTCGGTGCCCAGAGCCAGGCGTTGAAAATAGGGCCTGGGCTGTTTTCTTAGTCAGATTCGGATTCCTGAAATCCGTAGTGTTTGAGACTTAATCGAGTCTTTTAGTGCGTATCAATTTCATGACGGAATGCGTCTGGGCCCGTTACGAACTCTAGGCTCGTTAGGATTTTAATTAATACGTAACTCTTATTTCCGAATCATATTAGGAATAGGATTCTCGCAGTTTTTTATCTCATTTAGGATTTATGTTGGAGTGCAACACCTAATTCTCACAGGTTTCTATCTTTTATGACTTGCCACTTTTAGAAGCTACCCTTTACGGTAGTTACTATTTTTAGCAGGTTTCTATAAATAGCAGGTTTCGGGTGAAATGAAGAGGGGAATTGAGATTCGTTATTTTATAGGAGATGCGTTGTCAAGTGGAGATTTATATTTTCATCATCGAACCTTCCCTTTCGGGAATGGGGACAAAAGTAGGTGTCTACAGTAACCTTCCTTGAGCAAAAAGTCTTTTCTTGTTCACATGTGGTAGATCATAATTATTTGAACCCTTGGCTTTTAGTATTTCATTCATCACATATTGGTATGATAACCAAACATTTCCAAGTGTTCTTGCCTCTAACTCATAATAAGCTTGGTTAACTGCATCCAACATGTCATCAACATCCTTTGACATTTTCTTGTGCATTAAACTTTGAATACTTTTGAAAAAACCCAAGTCTAATATGTTCAAGTCCGGACTGTTTGGTGGTTGTTGGACTAGAATGAAAGTGAAGTCACCTTGTTGATGTGCTTGTTGCCATATAGCATCAGATTGAGTGATGTGTGTTCTTGCATTGTCTTGTTGTATGAATATTGTTTTTGGCCCTTCACTTGGAGGCCATTTTTGCATGATTTCTGGAACAATTTGATTGATGAGCATGTCCCTTGTCTCTTCTTTTCTGACTGATTCAACTACTTTAGTCACCATTGTCCCCTTATCTCTATTTTTTGAATTCCTCTTTGCTGCTTCTTGATAAGTGAATGGAAAGATCCCCAATTTGCCATCAAATGTGCATTCATCTTGAGCATTGAATCTAGGCCTTGCAACTGCTACTGTGAACATTACCTTTGGTATGAATTTGCTTGACTTTCCCGATCTGTATTTGCCCCTTTAATGCTTCACCAAATACACCCTTTGTGTTTTTTTGCTCAAGTAGAACCACTTTTCATCAATATGCACAAAATTAAACATTGGTTGGTATTGCCTCTTTGTTTGTGGACTATCCCCTTCTAGTAAATCTAGGACCCATTTGACCCTGTGTAGCATGTTGGGGTCTTGCAACCCCGGATGTAGGGGATTTGTGTGTTCCCTAACATCACCCTTTTTTATCATTCTCCAAAGTGTTGTTGCTCCAATATCTAGCATCTCTGCCAAATCCCTAATGCATGTTCTGTCCCCCATGGTTAGGCTTGTGATTGTGTCTTGTTCAACTTGAATGCGTTTCCTGCCAGCATTTTTTTGCCTTTGTTGCCATGTTGTATCTCTGGAATGCCTCTTTTTGTGCCATTGCTTGCTTCCAAATTCTTCTGACTGTTCTTGGATGCACATTGTACATTTGAGCAATATGTTTATATGCTCCATAATATGGTTTGTCTTTGTCCCTTTTGCGATGGTTGTTCAACAACCGCATCAGAATTTGCACCTTTGTGTCACAGCTGAGCCTTGGCTTCTTCTTGCGTTGATGATCCCGTATTCCTACATGTTGCTGAAAATTGTGTTGATGCTGCTCTGGTGTCTCATTGAGATCAAATGGAAAAACTATGTGTTCCATGTCCCCTGTTTCTTCTGCTGCTTCATTCAAGTCGAAAAAAGTCCCCTCCTCGTCAATGTGGTCACCATCATCATCTGATTCTAGTATCCACGCATCATTATGTAGACACCTACTTTTGTCCCCATTCCCGAAAGGGAAGGTTCGATGATGAAAACATAAATCTCCACTTGACAACGCATCTCCTATAAAATAACGAATCTCATTACCCCTTTTCATTTCACCCGAAACCTGCTATTTATAGAAACCTGCTATTTATGGAAACCTGCTAAAAATAGTAGCTGCCGTAATGGGCAGTTGTTAAAAGTGGCAAGTCATAAAAGATAGAAACCTGTCAGAATTAGGTGTTGCACTTCAACATAAATCCTAAATGAGATAGAAAACTGCAAGAATCCTATTCCTAATATGATTCGGAAATAAGAGTTACGTATTAATTAAAATCCTAACGAGCCTAGAGTTCGTAACGGGCCCAGACGCATTCCGTCATAAAATTAATACGCACTAAAAGACTCGATTAAGTCTCATACGCTCCGGATTCTAGGAGTCCGAATCTGACAAAGAACTCGGCACAGACATCACTTTCAACGCCCAGAGCTGGGCGCCGAAATCTTTAACGCCCAGCCCTGGGCGTCGAAATTGCATGGATCTCTATTTTCAACGCCCAGCCCTGGGCGCCGAAATCTTTGACGCCCAGAGCTGGGCGCTGAAAATACCTGGTACGTGTTTTTTCCTAATTCTTTGTGGATTAGAACTCTGCAATTCTATCTTTCCACAAACTCTTTCCTATAAATAGACCCCTAAAACCGACGTGAAAGGAACACACAACACACAATTCATATTCTGAGTATTGACTCCAACCCTTAGCCTAAGCCTCTCGCTGCAAAATTGTTCACGCGTTCTGTCGCAATCGATCCATAAATCGAACAGAATGTATCCTATCCCATAATTTAAGATTCGTTAAACAAAAAGGAGAAATAGCAAAGTCAAAGTGGTTAGTTTTCTGAGAACCGTGACGCACCTCTCAAGGGTGCGTCGTAATGTGTCCCTTTTCGATGATTTAATTGCTTTCCTCGCCTTTTTATGAACTGTTAAACTAACTAAATCTGATTGTTCTACCACGCCTAACAAATATAATATTTTTGGGAAATTGGATCATCATGCTAGGTCCCTTAATGCTATTTAAATCAGATAATCGCGATCGATCTAGTATTATATGTTGCATATTGCTAAAATCAACTCAGATTAGTTTAATAGTTAACGCATGTCCCTTCAATTATTTATGCTGAGCTAGTAAGGATATCTTGCCTCTGGAGTTATCGAAGAGCGAGTACTCCTCTCGGTAGTTACAGTCCCCCGAACCCTCAATCTCTACCTTGCGGGTGTATGTTGAGAGATCCCCACACCAGGGATCACAAGGGAACCTACAGCCGTCGTGGTCAAACATAATTGCACTCCCTTTATGTCACGATAACCAGGTTTTGTCGGTTTTTCTCATTGTCGTTAAAAACTGAATGGCGACTCCTATATTACTAGTCAATTGGGTGTAAACTCACAGGAAATCCAATTACACTTGATTGAATAAAAAGAATCGTCACACCCACGAGGGACGAGGTCACGCATTAGCCTCGTGCTTTTTCGACCCCCTCACAGTGGCGACTCCACTGGGGATAGTGAAGGAAATACTCGTGCTTGTAGGTAATCAAAATAGCCGAAGGGTGAAACGATCCTACCCCGCGTTTATTTCCCCATCAAGTTGGGACGACTTGAAAATTAGCATATTAATGTGAACGGGCAGAACCGCATAACGAATCTCGGCTCCCTCGGGAGTTGGGACTAAGGATACCTTTTTTCGCCAATAGGGGGGTGCATATGCCACGCATGTTGTCCACTCGGTACTTGTGCAGGTAGTACACCTATCCCGAACCCAATCGCTCGCTCATTAGGTCCCTCTCGCCTGCATGCCCCCTTGGCTTGCACTTGCGGGTTGGCCTCTTGAGCGAAATTCCTCTGTTGAAGACACTACCTCGACCAGGGCATGTGTTGGATCTACGATAGAAGCTGTACCAAGCCAGGCGCAAATAACTACCCATAGAAGCCTATCATAAACTACATGACATATTATTATTGCCTCATGATGGAATGTTAGTTATGTGTAGCGAAATATATGATTGTGTGTGACAAACTGTCCTAGAAAAACCAACGACCTTAAAAATTGCCCAAACATTCATAAACCAATTGGCCAAAGAGTTATACCAAAATACGTGTTCCGCAAACCCGAACGATCGCCACAAAAATAAGCGACGCTCGGGATGGCCGTAACGAATCCCACAAACGCTGCACAACGCGTAAAGGACGTTATAAGGCAAGCACGCAAAATTAAAGTCGCAAAAACAAAAGTAGACGAAAACTGAAAACGAGAACCAGCCAGGGACGCATTTTCAACGCCCCTGGCTGGGCGCTGAAATTTCTCACGCCCTTCGCTGGGCGCTGAAGTTGCTGCCTGGCCTTTTGGTCAGGCACATCAGCCTCGGTGCCCACGCATGAAGAAAATACGTAGCAAAAAAAAAACTTTTCGTGAAAAAAAATTGCTACGAGGGCATATGAAAAAGCACTCGATTCTAAAAGCGACTAAAAAATAAAAATAAATAACTCTTTGTGTCGTTGTTAGGCCTCCTACGACGACAACGCTCGGCACCAAAACCGAGCATGCTAATTAAAAGACCTTGAATGTCACATGGGAAAAGTATTCAAAAAAAAATAATGTTCAAATGAAGTTTTCAAGAAAAATAATGTTCGAATAAAAAATTAAATCCGAGTCTAGACTAGGCTATGCCAAAGTACAATCTAAATCCTATGTCTTAGTTGTCTTATCCATAGAATCGGTCCTAATGCTTGGTGTCGTTCTGCAAATAAAAAGGTTAAAACATATTGAGTCTCCCTTCCTAACATTTAAATCAATAAGCACCCATATGTAATTGTCGTCCCTTGCTAAGAGTCTACGGCCTCAATACTCTCTCTCACCAATAAAAAAATATATTATAGTATTTGCAAAATGGAAACAGTCACATTCTGAAAAACATTCCCCCATAGTCGCACAAACCCCAAAGTGAACCTAAGGTGTCAATACCGTTAGCAAAAATTAATGGCCCCAAGGCTTATAATCACATTGGGTCACGACTATCATAGTCCTCTCGAGTCACTCGCTCCTTGAAATACTACTAAGTACGGACTAAAAGATTTTCCATGAATGCAACATGACCAACCATGAAAATACCCAAATCGGCATGCCATAAGGCTACCATTGGGGTAAAGCAATACACACTAAGAGAGAAGCCGCACTAATGATTCTAGCCTTGCAAAAAATAAAAATTCTATCTCCCCAATTAACTACCTTGCCAACATTAAGCAAAATGGCGCATGACAAATGAACACTCAAGGGTTAAAATCTGAAGTGTCAACCAACGAAAGTTATGGTCCAATTAGCCTAAGTCTGAGAGTCGCTTGGTCAAGTGTTATAGGCTTACGCCACGTCATTATTTTGAGTCTAGGCCACCTCCTTGTACTCATACACGGGTTATAATCAGAAAGATTAATGAAAGTTCGAATTATTTTCGAACTTCCAATTAAATCCCAGAAACTGGAGTCTGAAAAGAAACAAAAAATTATTTTCGATGTAATTCTTTCGTTAAATTTCAATAAGGTAAAAACAACATTTTGAATCTACGCTATTTGCACCTTTTAAGAAACGACTAAATACTCTTGCAAAGTAGGACAATTTAAAAGGTCCACCCTAGGCCTACTAAAGCTAAAGGTCCACCCTAGGCCCACTAAAATTAAAGGTCCACTATAGGCCTACCAAACGAGGCTCACTCAGTCTCGCCTCGTGACTCAATGACCACAACCATCTACCTTTTAGCCCAAATAAAAAAGATTTTGAAGGATTTATGCTGGGGAGAAATCCCAAGCAAAAAAGAAAAAACAGAAAGAGAAAAGGGAGAGCGAAAAGAGCGAGCCATGAAATACTTAGCCCGTACCTTCCAAGGTTCGGAATTTACCAAGGTGAACGAAGGAAAAGAACTGAGTCAACCAATCCAAATCACGCCACAAAAGCTACATAAAGTTCTATGATGTCTACCCTTTCCAGTCATTATGTTCTTAGACGCCTTCGCTCTGGGGCCCCTGTTCAGCTCATTTAACCCATCCATGTTCTCATCGCCATAACCCAAGAAACCATTACCTCGACTCTTGTTCTCGAACTTATTGTCAACCGCAAACCACGTACGGCCATTGACACGTGCGTCATACCCATTATTTCCAAAACCTGTTCTTACACCACCATTAGCATAATGACCATATAACTTGTGTGGATACATCCTGTTGATATACCCTTGAGCCGTCCCCATACTACTCATTGGCCTTGATTGATGCAAACTCATGACACTAGCTTGAGGCTGCAAATTATGAGTCCTAGCAGATATAATCCTCATGCTTGACCAATACCTATACAACTTATCCCAACTCATTCAACCCATCTTTCAAACCGTCTTGAGTCACGAATATAAAAAAAAAAAAAAGACAAATGAAAAATACAAAAAATGTAAATAATACAAAAGCAAACTTTGCAAAGCACCTCTAAAGTTAGTCTAAAAAGAAAAAGAAGCATTTAGCGCACAAAAAAAAAGATCCGCCCAGAAATCATTTTCAGCGCCCACAGCAGGGCGCCGAAATCTTTGACGCCCCAGCCTGGGCGCCGAATCTCTCTGCTTGCTAAAATTTGTCCAGAAGTGCTCGTCATTTTATCCGCACATACACGGAAAAATAACGAACACTTGGAGGGGTACAACACGTATTCAGATATACGTACCACCAAAAAATACACGTACTCAATCAAAAAAAATATAAAACAAATTTTTGGCTTACGGCAAGGCAGTAGATTGAAACAATAATAAACTTCACTTATTCTACCGTTTCAAATAATATGTTTCCATCTCAGAACATACTTATCGAATTCGGCATTCTAAGAAACCATTTTCTAGGCTAAGAACTACTCAAGACCTGATTCCAAATTAAATCTATTTAAGGCGGATACGTAGGCAATCCATGCATGATTCGGTCCAACCAATTTGCAAAAATGTTAGAGCCTATAGAAAAACAAGAATAAAAAATAGAAGTCCCTTATTGAAATTTAATTACTTGCAACCCAAGTCGAAATTTAAGTCAAAGGAAGAATCCAATTCATCAAGATGCCAAAATTAATAAGCACACATCGAAAAAAAATAAGGGCACGTACCCTTGCCAGAAGGAGCACTCACACTCCTAGGCACTTAGCCAAGACTCAAAAGATCGCTTTGCCTCAATTGAATGGGGGCTAGCGCAAGCGTCCATGACCTCTAAAGTACTCGACTTGACCCTCCCTAAAGCGAACTAACTCACTTAAAGACTTTCTTTCACCACTAGACATAGTTGTTCGCTTAAAGACCTTCTTTCACCACTAGACACGGTCATAATCGCCAACAAGTAGTAAAGGCAGTAAGCCTGCAATAAAGAGGATTGTTCTACGGCATCACCCCATCGTTCCTTCGAACTCAGGGCACCCGTTCATGGTAATTCGAATGCTTGCTAATCCCCTTTGAAAAAAATCAGACATTGTCAATAGGACTTGGCACTTAACCAAGGCTCACCCTACTCAGACATATGACACGGGCATCTAAAATCGAAATCTAAAAGCATCATTAATGGGAAGACATAATGGCAACTGGGGGCTAAAAATTGAAATGAAAGAGCTAGGGAAAGAACTAAGTATACCTTGACCTTTTGTGCAGACATACACCAAGTAAATCTAAGTCAATTCGAAAACGGTTTATATTCCCGCAATTCTGGAAAAGATGGCCCTAAAAGCCTAAAGCATATGCCAAACGGACACAAGTATATCTTGACACCTGCACCCTGGCTTCCAGCAAATTCTTAGACAGCATTCCAAAAATCGTAACAGTATTTTAATTCACTCATGTAATCCTGTACGAACCCTTCTATAAGTCAACCTACTTAGGACACCTCAGATTGTACACAATAGGACTCGGATTTTAAATAATTTCCAAATAATTTTCAAAGACTTCTTCGAACATAATAAAGAGTCGTTGGTTTAATCTAGGTATGCGTTTATCCCGATGTTGCAAGTGAGTCCAAAAGATTTCTAAATATGATTATGGGTAAAGAAAGGCACCTAGCTTTTGGTCAAGGCATACTTCAACATATGACTACCTTTACCATGGCAATGTCGCATAAAACGACATTTACAAGAGAAGTAGCAGATCACTACTTGAACGTACCTCGCACTAAACGAGTCTGGTTCAAACTATTCATGATCCATGTCACCATGAATGCATAAAAACGTATGCAAGGCATTATAGCACCAAGCCAATCCCGTAGCTACAGTTGGAGGCTTGAGAAAAACACTCTAAAAACGCTCGAAATGACGATTTCATCACAAATTCTCGACGCTAATGCTATACATATGTCATAGGGGCACAATCCTAAGCGTCAATCGTGTAAGACAAGCCTTAGAATTGCTACAACCCCTCCCAAATTCTAAGCGCTACTTAGAATATATAAAGTCACCCCACTAACAAGGGTAACTGAAAATCGCGAGTCACCAAAACTCCAATCAAACTACTGCACATAACGCTCGCCCTACAAGCGCCCGTTACACAGTCTACCTCGTTCCAAAGCAAAAGCGAAAGAAAAAAAAATCAAGGATAAGAACTGTCAAAATATACCCAGAAAACATTTTCAACGCCCAGAGCTGGGCGCCAATATCTTTCACGCCCCAGCCTGGGCGCTGAATCTTTCTGCTAGCCATGTTTTTCCCAGATATAAAAATAAGGAAGAAACACCTATGAATCCTCGCATCGAACGAAGTAATAAGCCGTGCAAACCCACGCAGAAAGTGCTACACTTGTTCGAGCACCTGAATGAGGCATGATGAAGTACTCCAATGCAAAAATAATAATGATATCCAACGCCTGGAGGAATGTTCTAAGACACGCTGTTAGGCCACACAAGCCTACGTCGCACCATAAGTTCAACCATCCCACGGTACAAGTCTAAAAAAGAGAACAAGACATATTGCACTAATGCGGGCACGACCAAAGAGCATGTGTAAAAGAGGCAAAGACTACTTATCGCCCAAATTCAAAATGCAAGCCACACGACTTCTACATTAAGGATTAATGGTAGCAAAATATTACCTACCACGAAAGGGATAGCTCGCACCTACACGAGCGGAACCCCAAAGCATCTTTTTCGAAAGAACCTACAAAAATCGTACGCCAAAAGGAAGCATCCCAACATGCATACTTGGGGGCTCCAAGCTACGAAACGAACATAGCAAAATAAAAAAAAACTCGAAGCAAGTGTTTGAACGATCAAGAAGGGCACGATGCTTGAGCCCACTTCATGAATGGGCCTGAACCCTATCAAGCTTCTAAGAAAACTATTCAAAATCAGTCATTGCTCAAAAAAAAATATGATTCAAGCAAACTGATTAATGGACCGTACGCAACGACCATTCTATGAGCGCTCGTTCGCACATACATATCATCATTCTAAGTATCGAACATTCACGAACGCGTTCAAAAGGAAAAATATACAACAACAAGAGCGGTCAAAGTCTTACGCCTTAAGGTATGTTCCTCGGGCCGTATAGACTCGCCCAACTGTTGCAATAACTGTACGCCTTAAAGAGCAACAGTTCCTTAAAATAATCGCCCCAAAGCGACAAGCACCGTAGTCCACCAATCGGCTACGGCTTCTCAAGAAAATCATCACGTTCTAAAAATAAAGAAAAAACAAAAGAGAAGAAAATACATAGAACTTCCAAGTGAAATAAACGAATGAACAAGAGGCCAACTGTGTCATCAAAAGACCAGCCCAAACAACATTTTCAACGCCCCACCTGGGCGTGAATTATTTCAACGCCCAAGCCTGGGCGCCGAAAATGAACCCAGGCTCAAAAAAGGCCCTAACTTCTATTGGGCCCTGCCGCATCCATTTGACTCGAAAATTGCCAATTTCCTTACTGAAAGTTGCACTTCACGACTTTGTCAAGAGTAGCACACCACTACGAAGATCGCTCGCACTTACGAGCACGATCCCAAACACAATCAAGGACATTACAAAATGCGTATCCCCAAAGAACCTTTTTGACAAGAACTGACCGCCAAGCACAAGTACTTGGTGGCTCGAAAGAAAAAAATATATCTCAAAAAAAAGGTATGCAAAGTTAAAACAATATTCCCAGACTACGCTGTACAAAGTCCCGTGTTTGGATAATCTCAAAAAAATAAAACCGGACTACGACCTCAAGACAAAGGTCGCCGTTGATACTTATACATAGTCCCCTAATCAAGGACCCAAGTAGTGGCAAAGTTGAGCCGAAAAGACTAGCTCAAAACCATGAAAAGATGATGGCCACAAGACAATGGTCCGTCTAAGCACGTTGTCAACCCACATTCAAGTTACAACTAAATCCGAGCATCCCTCGAAAGAATTCGCTCTTGCAAGAATGAACAAAAGAAATTCTCAAAAAAAAAAAAATTCACAATGAACAAAAATAGAGACTTGCCCACCTCAATCAGGCAAGGTCGCGCCGCGAACCACGCAAGTTCCAAATCAAGGAAAAAATGAATTCAGGGATGTCCACCCTTAGCGGACAGGGCTCGCCCAACTTCAGCGGGCGGGGTCTGCGTCACTAGCCGCGCAGGTCCTCAGTTTTCCAAAAATGAAAATTTCAAAATTCAAAATGAAACAGGCTTGCCATCTTCAGCCGGCGGGGTCTACGGCACAAACCACGTAGGTCCTCATTTTTCAAAAAATAAACACAAAACAAATTTCAAAATAGATACGTCCACTTCTATCGGACGGGGTGTCCACCCTTAGCGGACAGGTTCGCCATCTTTAGCCGGCGGGGTCTACGTCACAAGCCGCGTAGGTCCTTATTTTCAAATTTCAAAAATAGATTCGTCCACTTCTATCGGACGGGGTGTCCACCCTTAGCGGACAGGCTCGCCATCTTTAGCCGGCGGGGTCTGCGTCACTAACCGCGCAGGACCTTAGTCGCTGCAACGATAACTTTTTCTGGTTTTCTGTTTTTTCCAAAAAAGAACGGTGTGAGTAGCTTTCCTTTTTTCCGAAAATTGGTTTTACGTTTTTTCCAAAAAAGGACGATGTGCTGGATTTTCCTTCGTTTTAAGTCCCATAAAAACAAGGGGGTTTTCTCGTTTAGCTAGCCCTGAAAATGAGAATCTTTAAAAACTTTTTTACCCCGTGATTGGGCTTGGCCAGGCCCAATTACACTTTATAGCTTTGATTTCAAAAACATCTGTAGCTACTCCCAATGACAAAGTGAGGGAGTTTCTATACATCTTTAGATCCTTTCAATGACAAAGTGAGGAAGTTTCTATACTATCCGTTGACTAATCCCAATGACACGTGAGGGATATGTCGACACTTCAAGTGATGACCCTTAAGTCAAATGTTATCACTCGAGTGCTCGTGAGACCCTCGCAAAAACAGGTCACCATGGCTTGTGCGACGCACTCCGTCTAATACTTTGACCATCGTCTTACTCCAAGACTCAGTCAAAGTGGGGGCTAACTGTAGACACCTACTTTTGTCCCCATTCCCGAAAGGGAAGGTTCGATGATAAAAACATAAATCTCCACTTGACAACGCATCTCCTATAAAATAACGAATCTCAATTCCCCTCTTCATTTCACCCGAAACCTGCTATTTATAGAAACCTGCTATTTATGGAAACCTGCTAAAAATAGTAACTGCCGTAATGGGCAGCTGTTACAAGTGGCAAGTCATAAAAGATAGAAACCTGTCAGAATTAGGTGTTGCACTCCAACATAAATCCTAAATGAGATAGAAAACTGCGAGAATCTTATTCCTAATATGATTCGGAAATAAGAGTTACATATTAATTAAAATCCTAACGAGCCTAGAGTTCGTAACGGGCCCAGACGCATTCCGTCATAAAATTAATACGCACTAAAAGACTCGATTAAGTCTCATACGCTCCGGATTCTAGGAATCCGAATCTGACAAAGAACTCGGCCCAGACATCACTTTCAACGCCCAGAGCTGGGCGCCGAAATCTTTAACGCCCAGCCCTGGGCGTCGAAATTGCATGGATCTCTATTTTCAACGCCCAGCCCTGGGCGCCGAAATCTTTGACGCCCAATTCAAACTCTTTCCTATAAATAGACCCCTAAAACCGACGTGAAAGGAACACACAACACACAATTCATATTCTGAGTATTGACTCCAACCCTTAGCCTAAGCCTCTCGCTGCGAAATTGTTCACGCGTTCTGTTGCAATCGATCCATAAATCGAACAGAACGTATCCTGTCCCATAATTTGAGATTCGTTAAACAAAAAGGAGAAATAGCAAAGTCAAAGTGGTTAGTTTTCTGAGAACCGTGACGCACCTCTCAAGGGTGCGTCGTAATGTGTCCCTTTTCGATGATTTAATTGCTTTCCTCGCCCTTTTATGAACTGTTAAACTAACTAAATCTGATTGTTCTACCACGCCTAACAAATATAATATTTTTGGGAAATTGGATCATCATGCTAGGTCCCTTAATGCTATTTAAATCAGATAATCGCGATCGATCTAGTATTATATGTTGCATATTGCTAAAATCAACTCAGATTAGTTTAATAGTTAACGCATGTCCCTTCAATTATTTATGCTGAGCTAGTAAGGATATCCTGCCTCTGGAGTTATCGAAGAGCGAGTACTCCTCTCGGTAGTTACAGTCCCCCGAACCCTCAATCTCTACCTTGCGGGTGTATGTTGAGAGATCCCCACACCAGGGATCACAAGGGAACCTATGGCCGTCGTGGTCAAACATAATTGCACTCCCTTTATGTCACGATAACCGGGTTTTGTCAGTTTTTCTCATTGTCGTTAAAAACTGAATGGCGACTCCTATATTACTAGTCAATTGGGTGTAAACTCACAGGAAATCCAATTACACTTGATTGAATAAAAAGAATCGTCACACCCACGAGGGACGAGGTCACGCATTAGCCTCGTGCTTTTTCGACCCCCTCACAAGATCTTATATTGCTCCCGATTATTAATATTCTGTTTACGTTAAATTGAAGAGGTTGGCTGGTAATTTTCAATTGGAGTCTTTCTAGGCGTTTTTATCGAAAATGACTATAGCTTCTGTCATGTCCTTTTGGAGATGTTAGATTATGTCACATCCACAGGGACATTATGTGTTGTTTGGATGGGATTTGAGTGTGAATACTGATTAGATTTGCTACTAAAAAATGCTTTCCTTCTACTTCTTGTGAGTTCGCTAAACAAACGATTGTCTGATCTAGGAAGAAATAATAGTGTTCCTGTAATAGGTTTGCGATTTAGTGGTCACATACTCACAGACTCAATAGGTTATTTAGTATATATTCAGTTGTTATGCTGCAATTTTGTTTTGTTCTTTTGTTGTGTTGATCAGTTGCTTATTTGGTGATAATGTTGAGTTGCAATTTGCTGCTGTGATCTATAACGTTGCTGAGCAGATACCTAAATGTCTTATCTCTTTCTGCAACACATAATTGAGACACTGACGTGACAAACTAAAATAGAAAAACAACTAATGTATATTTTTTTTCTTATGTAATAATATGTTAGTTGTGCTAAAGGAAGGTAAAGTTGACCAATTGTTGTGTTTACTTTGGTTTCTAACTTCTTAAGCCCATTTCTGGTTCCATTAGTAGTATTTTAACTTAAAGTAAAATCTATAACTATTAGTTGTATTTTATGTCCAATCTTATAGCTAAATGTTATTTTTCGCATGGGCATATTAAAATTACAAGTACTGTCAGAATGCACGAAGGTTTAAATTTATGCATTTTATTTTTAGGAACTTAATTAGTTGTAACTGAAATTACTAGTTATTTAGTCCATAATTAGTGTCTTAGCTATGTTTAAGTTGATGTAGGTTAGTTGAATTGGTCCCGTATTCTACTTCTTTATGCTTCTGTTCCTTTTATTGTATTCTCTAGATCAGACAATTTATATATTTAACTTTTTCCAATTGCTTTTACATTGTACATTACTAATTAGGGGCTGCAAATTTTAAGTTGATGTCTATATTTTGATTGATTATTTACTGAACAGTCTTCTTAAGTCTCTTATTTGTTAATTATGTCTATATCCAACAAATCTATTATTCGTTGCAAAATATTTGTGATCTATAGACTCTTTTTTGTGTGTAATTTAGGCATCGTCGTTGTGGAATATATTTAACAAATGGATCAAAATTGGATGAACTTCCCTAGAGGGTCAGAAGGTTTTAAAGTTGCTTTGAATATTTTTCTTAATGGTTATTTTACAAAGAATGCTATTGGAGGACAAATTTTTTGCCCTTGTAAAAAGTGTTCTAGGCGTTTTTGCCATTCTAGAGACGTCGTTTATGATCATTTGATTGTTGACGGATTCGTAAAGGGATTCAGGGAGTGGGTCGTTCAAAGGGAAGCATCTTCATCTACAAGTAACGATATGTATGGAATTAATGATCAAAATACGTATGATGATATTGATGGTTTATTACATGATACTTTTATTAAGGTGGAAGAAGGTTTAAATGGAGATCAAGGTGTTCCAAGTGAGCCAAATGAGGAGGCTATAAAGTTTTATAAGCTAGTAGAAGAAGGGAAGCAAGAGCTTTATCCGGGTTGTAAAACTTTCTCAATGTTATCCTTCATAATTCGTTTATTTCTCTTCCAGGTCCTTAATGGCTTAAGCAATACGGCCTTTGGGGATCTCTTAGAGTTATTAAAAGAGGTGTTTCCTATGGCTCGACTTCCAAAATCCTATAACGAATCTAAGAATATAATTAAGGACTTGGGTTTTGATTATAAAAAGATACATGCTTGTCCCAACGATTGCATTCTTTACAGGAAAGAGTATGAAGGAGCTGATGTTTGTCCCAAGTGTGAAACATCAAGGTGGAAGTCTAAGAACGTCCCTGCAAAGGTTTTGAGGCATTTTCCTTTGAAGCCTAAACTCCAAAGACTTTTCATGTGTTCTAAAACAGCCGGTTCAATGGTTTGGCATGATAAAGAGCGAACAAAAGATGACAAAATTAGACATCCAGCATATGCACAATCTTGGAAGGACTTTGATGAGACGTATCCTGACTTTAAAATAGAACCAAGAAATGTTCGACTAGCTCTTGCTAGCGATTGATTTAATCCATTTCGAACTATGAGTGTTGCTCATATCACATGGCCTGTTGTGTTGATTAGTTATAACCTTCCACCCTGGTTTTCTATGAAACCTGAATATTTTATGATATCTTTGTTAATTTCGGGCCCTAAGTCTCTTGGAAATGACATAGATGTTTATTTGCGACCGTTGATTGATGAACTGAAGGAATAATGGGAGTATGGGGTTGAAACATATGATGCATTTAAAAAGCAATCATTTCAATTATATTGCATGCTGCTTTAATGGGGACGATAAATGATTTCCCGGCTTACGCTATGTTATCTAGATGGTCTACTAAAGGAAATATGCATGTCCTAATTGTAACCATGATGTGACACCGAAATATTTGCCTCACAGAAAAAAAAATTTGTTATATGGACACCCGTAGGCTTCTTGATGCAAGTTATCCATGGCGAAAGAATAAGAAATCATTTAATGAAGAAACAGAGGATATTAGAGAACTTTGTAAGTGATTTCGGGAAAACAAAGAAAGGTGGAGGAAGTAAAGGTCCATGGAAAAAGAAACCAGCTTTTCTTCAATTGTCATATTGGCCAAATATCAAATGTCGTCATAATCTTGACGTCATGCATATTGAGAAAAATGTTTTTTTGATAATATTTTTGGCTCCTTGTTAGACAATCCAGGAAAGACTAAGGACCACAACAATGCGCGTCTTGATTTAGTGGCCCTTGGGCCTTGTCCTAAAATCACATCTCCACCCTTATCTTTCTGATGATGGCAACCACATGTTATTTCCACCGGCACCTTATACAATGTGTAATGAAGAGAAGGATTTGTTCCTTAAAGTTATTAAAGAAACAAAGTTACCTTCTGGGTATCGAATATAGGGAGATGTGTACAAGTTAAAGAAACAAAGTTTACTGGTCACAAAACTCATGATGCACACGTTGTGCTCCATCACTTGCTTCAGGTTGCTGTTAGAAAAATATTGCCAAAAACTGTAGCAGTACCTTTGATTAGATTGAGTAATTTTTTTTCGAGGTATATGTAGTAAAATTGTCAATCTTAAAGAATTAGACAGGTTAGCATCTGAAGTTGTTGATGTAATTTGTCAATTCGAAATGATATTTCCTCCTGCTTTCTTTGATGTTATGATGCATTTACCCGTTCCTTTAGTAGAGGAAGTCAAATTTGGTGGACCTGTGTAATATCAATGGATGTACTTTATTGAGAGGTATCTTGGTAGGTTGAAGTCATATGTCCGAAATAGGAGTAACCCCGAAGTAAGCATAGCAGAAGGGTATATGATGGAAGAATGCTTGACTTTTATTTCTCGATATTTACTCGAAGGTGTAAGCACTAGACTGGAAAGAAGATGTGCTAGGAATTTCGGGGTGGCTGATGGGGATGAGGAATCATCTATTTTTCCTAAGATAGGATATCCTCCTGGAGGAAAAGGGAAAAGAAAAGGAAAGGGATTTACTTTGGATTTCTAAAGTTTGAAGCAAGCTCATAGATATATCATCTTCAATTGCGGCGATGTTAAAGTGGAAACTTATATCAAGTTAGATGTTATAAATATTTTTTATTTACTTCATTTTTATGTTATACATTTTTTTTTCTTCAAATTTAGAGAACACCAAATTGGGTGAATAGCCAAGGTCGAAAGCGTAGATGGGATACCGCACAAAGTCATAGTAGAGATTTTATTGTTTGGTTTCAGGCAAAGGTTCCAACAGAACAAGTTAGTGGTGAAATTTTTTGGTTGTCTAAGGGTCCTAATCCTTAGGACGGGAGGTACACTAGATACATTATTAATGGTTATAAGTTTTACACAAGAGAGCGCGATTCACGAATAAAGACACAAAACAGGGGAGTCACTTTAATAGCTTTGACTTCAAGTTTTGCTAGCTCAAGGGACCGAAATCTTGTAGATGGAGATGTTACCTACTATGGTGTTATAGAAGAAATTATTGAATTAGACTTTTAGTCTCAATTCAGTGTTGTGCTATTTAAGTGTGATTGGTTCCTTGGTGATATCGATGAGTGTGGGGCTTAAATATGTCAATTTCAAGAAGAAATGTTCCAAACATGATCCTTTTGTACTGGCTTCTCAAGTTCAACAAGTTTACTTCTCCCAAGATCCAGTTGAAAATGATATTCAATATGTTATGCAGGATATTCCAAGAGACCTTTTTTATTTTGAGGAAGAGCTAAGTAAGGAAACATATTGGCAGGATCCTATTGATTTCAGTTGTAATGACATGCCTCCTGTTGATGAAAATGATATTCATGCATGAGCCGGTGATGAAGTACGATCTATACACATAAGTGATTTGTTAGATGTTCCAGCCAAGCCTGAAGTTGACTCTGACCATGATGATACAGACTGGGATTGGATGCTTGGTACTGAGGATATCCCGATTCCTGAGTCATAGGGGTTACTTAAGGATAACCAATCCAATCAATTTTAGTTTCTTTAATATACTTATTTTTTTTGGTAATATTTGGATAAGGGAATGCGTTTGAACCTTTTAATTTTCGTTGTTGAAGATACCCCAAAGATGCGTTTGAACCGTTTGGTGTTCCAGATCTGCTTAGTTATATTGTTTGTGCTTAATTCTATTTTTTGAGCTGCTTTGTTGAGTAATGTTTTTCCTACTTATAGCCTTTTGATGTTCTATTTTCCGTTTGTTTTGTTGTTGGTTTTGGGTTGTTTGCCTTAGTGAACGCTGGTGAAGGCTAATAGGGGCTGCAAAAGTTTGTTTGAGAAAGCATGTCTATGTCTGTATATCTTTTAGGCTAGCTTGCAACTTGGTTTTTTTATTGTTTGTATAGATTGTTTAAGTTAAAATGCAGCTACAACCAGTGCATACACAAACATACACAAACATGTAAATGATCCAATCCGTTAATCAAGTCATAAACTGACTTGATCTTAGTTAACTATTCAGAGATCTTAGTTTGTTGTATATCATAGGCTGCTATTGTAAACTTATTTGGTTAACAAGTTCATTCCTTTTTTTTTTTTTAAGGTTTATCTTTTTTCATTCATGTTGAGCTTCTTTTTTCTTAAATATTTGGATTTTATTCATTGATATTGAATTCTTATTAAATTGTTATACTTGATTTGTTTGTTGTGTAGGATGGTGCATATAATCAAGAAGTACGAGCTACTTTAAATATGTGGATATTTATAGTGCACATAAATATTAGACAGGTTTTAAGAAATAAAGCTATCATATAATGATTATTGCATGATTTTTTCATTTTAATGGAGGTAGTTTTAGAACCAATATTTTTTTGAACTATTCAGACAATTGTAAAAGATATATATTATTCTTATGAATTTACAGATTTTTAACTTATTTGTTATGAAAATCTTATTATATGTAGTTCATATTTATTACAGGTATACGGATAACTAATTCTATTTGAGAATTAACTATAGATCAATTGAACGATTTGTATTAGAGGTATATGGATAAGTAAATCCATTTGAGAATGTAGCTATTGATCAATTGAAATCTTTATATTACAGGTATATGGATAACTAAATTCATTTGAGAATGTAGCATTAGATCAATTAAAAGCATTTCCATAAGCTCAATTTAAAACGTTGCCGTATATAAACTCAATTTAAAGCGTTGCCATAAACTCAATTGAAACTGTTGCTGTTGTGGGAGTTTTTCCTTATGTTACTGACGAGGAGGTATGCGGCCCAGGTAGAACTTGATCCACGTCACGTCCGACTGTGTCACCTGCAAAACAAGAATATTTTCGTAGGAATTTTTCCTCTGATGCTTAAGTAAGATTGGTGGTTTTTAGAAGAGGAAGAAAACAATATTAAATTGAGAGATAGAGAGAGAGTTGTTGATGTCATCAATAGTGATGTATTTTTTGTGTTGAAACTTGTTCACCCCTTTCTTGGGAAATAGGGGTATTTATACTTGTTGTCTTTATGGGACTAACCCTAAAAAGTTAGGTTCTGATTGGCTAATTAATGAGAAGAGGACAAGTGTCTCTATCAAGATATTCCTCTTTTGGGCCATGGGCCAAAGGAATTGATGGGCATTTTGCCTAATATTTGTCCCACGGAGAAGTGGAAAGGAGCCAAGTGGCTTGCTGACGTGTTTAAGCAGTGCCACATGGCACTTGCGGATTGGGCTACGCAGGTCGGGAAGATTTACCCACAACATTTGCCCCTCAAGGAGGGTAATAACATAAATTCGCTTGGTCATTGCCATCTTTGACTGTTGGATTTCCCATGCCTTGTTTTTTAGGCCATGGGTGATGGCCACGTGGCCGACTTTCTATTGTTGCCCCTCTCCTATATATAGAGGAGGGGTAAATGATTTTAAACGTTTAGATTTTTTCACTCTCCTGCGCTTTTAGAGAGAGAATTTTCTTCAAGTTTGTTCCCGTCAAGTTTGCACTCAATCAAGGAAGACGAAAACCCTTCCTATTGCCATTCGGTCTCTTTTTTTCTCACCGCCCGGCTTCGTGGTCATCTGCTCCGTTATTTTTACAAGGTAAACCTCTATGCCTTAGACTTCGTGTTTATTTTTTTATTTGTGCCTTTCTTATGAGTCTTCAGTCGTTACTTTATTTTTATTCAACTCTATGCCGTCAGTTATGATGACGGTACCTCGGTTCTCTGGACGTTGGGTTGGAACTTCTGGATATGGTGGTCTGATCTGCGCCGCACCAATATCCCTCATTTTTAGCGCGTCGTTAAGTTCGGCCTCCCATTATGCCTCTTATGTAGGATACGATGGCGAGGACAAAAAAGACGGTAAATTTAGCTGCCCTTCGGTTCAGGAGAAAACAGATTGACCCTTCTTTCTCAGGAGGGAGATCCATCAGAGTGTCGGCTGGAGAATTAAGCCGGAGTCCTCCAAGCGAGGCCAAAAGCTCTCGTCATGAAGCCACATATTTTGATGAATTTTGATGGAGGAGACGGAGGATGTTGGTCCGTCTAATCACCCAGCTGACTCACTCGAGGAGTCAGAGCAAGATGAGATTGACGGCGGGGTTGAAAAGGAGGCAGCTGAAAGGCCTCGAGTTGTTGTTGTGGTGAGAGGGGAAAATGGTGAAATCCTTGCTAGCCAAATTTGCGTGGATCCTAAGTGGATGAAATGGCTGGAGAAAAATGGAAAAGGTTATGCTGATGGTTTAAATATTGGCTCGGGTTATTAGACGGGCTGCCGGCCAGTGAGGCTTCCACTATCTATGACGTAGGCTCAGGAGAGTTTCCTGTGTATAATGGAGCGCTTAAAAGCGGCCTGCAATTCCCCGTCCATCCCTTCGTGGAAGAAGTTTTGGATGGATTTGGCCTTGGCTTGTGGAAATTTACTCCGAACTCCTGGACGAGCGTGCTTGGATATGTGGCCAAATGTGAATTCTTGGGTTTGAAACTGTCTTTCAATGCTTTCTTGAGGTTGGTTCGTCTTCAAAAGGTGAAAGGAGCCGAGGGGTGGTAACAATTGGCCAACAAAGGTGATTATGCAACTACTTTTGACTAACCATCCAAACATCATCTCTGGAGGTTAAGATGGGTTATGATGTGGACGATAGATCAGGAAATGGAGCTGAAGTTTAGTTGTTGGAAGCTAGAGCCTCGCTTTGCTAGGGGAAGTGAGGAGCTGCCGGCTTTGACTAAGCATGAGTGGGACCAGATAGCCGTCCACTTCCAAGTAGAGTCTTTAGCCGTTGAAGGCAAAAATCTAAATATTCCCAAGTCTTGGCTTCCGTCTTATTCTCAATTTAAAGATCCTGTATTTCTGGCCGCCGCAGGTCTAGACCATGGGTATGACCAAGATATCTGGGATAGTTTTGATTAATTAGTATGACCTCGCTTTAATTCTACTAACCATTCTTCTTGTGCATCCTTTGCCATGTTTAAACTTCCTCCTGTTGAGAAAGGCCAAATCGACACTAAGGAGTGGCTAACTCAGATGGTTGAGCAAAAGCTGAAGGGGATCGTCGGCGGCCCACCGGCAAAGGTGAGTCCCTTAGTTATTTACTTTGTCTTTTTGGGACTATTCTCATTTCTCTTTTGAATTTGTAGAAAGGTGAGAAGAGCCAAGCCGTCCCCAAGAGGAAGGCAGAGGATAAAGTGGCATCGGCTGGGAAGCGTCCAAAGGTGAAGGCTGGAATCAAGCGTCCTAAAAAGGAGGACGTCGTTTGGGAGTCGGCAGATTCTCCGGTGGAGGTGATCCCTATGGCAGTGACGCCTCTGAGGCAGGTTCCGCCGCCAGAAGGTTCGGCGAAGCGAGATGACGCTAGGCGGGAGACTGCTCAGAAGGGAGTTCCTTCGCCTTCTTCCGTCGAGATTCTTGATGAGGAAGGTGAACCGTCCAAGGCTAGTAACCCCCAGACGTCTCGTCAGAAGGCTGGTGAAGATAGCGGTAATTTGTTTTTAGTTCCTGGAGTTACTTTGTGAATGTGGTAAAAAATGAATGACGTTTCATTTTGGTTTGATTCATTACCCAATCGGCAGCCTGAGGTTGAGGAGGAGGTGCATCACATTCCTCCTCCATAGTACTTTTCTTCAAAGGGCAAGTCGAAGATCATCTCTGCGGTGATGAAGGCCATGCCGAAGGAGTATGTGGAGTCATTTCCCTCGTCTTCCGACGGCCATATTGGGGTCATGCAGTCATATCTCCTGGACGTAAGTTAGTGATTCGATATGTGTTTGGATTTCACTCTTAGTTTAAATTTTAATTTTTTGCTTTTCCTTTTATAGTTGATGGTCAGAGGCGAACGTCTCAAGCGCTGGACGGCCGACGTCACGGGTCAGCTCAACAGGCAGGTGCACAAAGCCACCAACGCTGAAAACTATGCCATGGTGACGGTGGAGAAGGTCCGACTGGAGATGCAGGAGACGATAGAGGCTCAAAGTAAAGAGCTCGCCGTCCTGCGGAGTGACAATAAGAAGTATTTGATCAAAATTAATGAGCAAGTACTCGTTATTGACAATCTTAAGGCTGAAGCTCTTTCTGCCCAGTCCTATCTTCAGGAAACCGAGGCCAAGATCCAGGAGACGGTGTCTTTGAGGCTACAGGTGGCCCAATTGGAGGATCAATGTTTTGTTGCTCAATCGGAAGTAGCCAAGGTCAAAGCGGAGGCTAAGGAAGCCGCGACCGAGACAAGGGAGAAAGCTCGCTGTGCCTGGGACGCCTGCATGGATGAGTTTTCCTTTGAATGGTTTGAGCGGCAGATGGAAAAACAGGGTGCTATCTTAAATGCTGAGAAATTGGGTCTGCCTCCCCCTGTCTTTGAGGACTCTAATGGTGAAATCAAGGAAGTAAACTCGCCAGTCCAAGAACTTGCCTGCTCAGCCTTTGCCTCCATCTGCCGACGGTACAGGTCCAGATGGTGTAGACGTACCGGCTGAAGGAAATAATGCCCTTGTTCCAAGTATGAATTCAATGCTAAGTCTAATAAACGCGGTTCAATATTAATTAATTAAACAAGTTAATAATTCAGTGAGATCAAGTGAGCTGTATGCCTAGCTAGAGGCCGCTTCAGTTCGAGTGGAATTAATAATATTAATCCACATCTTACTCTTGATTGAACCCGTAGGGTTACACAAATAGTACGTGAACGAATCAAGTATTTAAGTGAATTAAATACTCTATTTATGAACATTCGGAAACGACGGATCTCGGTTCCAGTGGGAGCTGAAATCGTCAAAAGGCAAAATATAGAATGCTCCGGAAATGATGATATTGCCGGAAACGGAATATGGATCATTACGGAAATATAAATATTATCCAAAGTCGTAGATGTTGCCGGAAACGGAAACATGGTACGTATCGGAAAATATTATCGAAAGTAAAAATATTGCCAGAATTGGAAATATTGTCGGAAACGGAAATATTACCGGAATCGGAAATATAGTCGGAATCAGAAATAAATTCCGGAAACAGAAATATTAAATATTTGTTAGAATCGGAAATAAATTCCGGAATCGGAAATATTAAATATTTGTTCGAATCGGATATGAATTCCGGAATCGTAAAACGAATCGGAAGCGCGACGTACGAACGATCGACAAACGAGCTTGCAAGACGCAAGGCCCAGCGCGAAGCCAGGCCCAGCGCCCAGCAAGCCCGCGCGCGCAGAGCAGGCAGAGCAAGGCAGGCCGAGCAACAGCAGCGCCCAAGTGGGCCACGTGTATGCTGCCAGCGCCCTTGGGCCATGGAGCAAGTAGCAGCGCCACTCGTGGGCCTGGGTGCTGCGGGCTACACCAGGGTGGCTGTGGGCTGCATAGCAGCGTGGGCTCAAGGGCCACGCATGCATTACCTTGGCCGGTTAGGATTACTTCGTTGTCAAGTAATCGCGTTTTCCTAATTCTACTCAAATTGGATATTTTTGTTAAATCTGGAATACTTAGGTATTTGATTAAACGTAAAATTCTAATGATATTATTTAACTAGAATCCTAATGGATTTAGTTATTTGAATCCCAGTAGAATTCTAACTCCGTTATTTCCACCCTATAAATATGTGGTTCATGATCACAATTTATAATGCAATTCATAAGTATTCTAATACATTAAGTTCAAGAGAGAATTTAATATTTGCCTAACTTTAATAATAAGTTTCCCGAGTGCACATAATACCTTTGAGAATATTTTAGTTGGTTGAATCTAAGGCGGATCCGAACGTGCTGTGGACTATCTACGGAGGGGTGACATTTGGAGTCCTAAACATGTTCTTGTTCGGTTCGGGAGCAACTAGGGAAGGCCCACATCACATTGTATGTATCCTAATTATGCTAATTGACTATGTGGCAATTAATTAATTTGGATTCCTGGCTTTATAGTTTTTCCGCATGAATTATATTTTGTACATTAAACATAACCTAACAGTGAAGGAAATAATGCCCTTGGTCCAAGTATGCATTTAATGTTAAGTCTAATAAATGCGGTTCAGTATTAATTAACAAGTTAATAATTCAGTGAGATCAAGTGAGCTGAATGCCTAGCTAGAGGCCGCTTCAGTTCAAGTGGATTTAATGATATTAATCCACAACTTACTCTTGACTGAACCCGTAGGGTCACACAAATAGTACGTAGACGGATCAAGTATTTAATGGCATTAAATACTCCATCTATGGATATTCGGAATCGACGGATCTTGGTTTCAGTGGGAGCTGAGATCGTCAAAAGCAAGAAATGAATACTCCGGAAACGATGATATTGCCGGAAACGGAAATATGGATCGTATCAGAAATATAAATATTATCCAAGTCGTAGATGTTGCCGGAAACGGAAACATGGTACGTATCGGAAAATATTATCGGAAATGGAAATATTACCGGAATCGGAAATATTACCGGAAACGGATATATTGTCAGAATCGGACATATTATGGGAATCGGAAAATAATTCCGGAAACGGAAATATTAAATATTTGTTCGAAACGGAAAATAATTCCGGAATCGGAAATGTTAAATATTGTTCGTATCGGAAATGAATTCCGGAATCGGGAATTTAATCGGAAAGCGTATCGTACGAATTAAACATCGGACGAGGCTTGCTAGACGAAGGCCCAGCACGAAGCCAGGCCATCGCCCAGCAAGCCACACGCATCCAATAACACGCCAAGCCTCGACCAGGCCCAGCGCAAGGCCAGGCCCAACCAAGCCTTGGCGCGCGCGAGCTCAGCGATGGGTTGCGAGCAAGTGGGCCTCAGCACCGTGCGCTGTGCGTGGGCCGCAAGGCTTGCTAATGGGCGTGCGGTGCTTGGGCGCTGCGTGCATGCGTGCTCGTGCTCATGCTCTTGTACGGTTGTGTGCAAAATGAATCCTAAAGCTATTAGAATTTTTCATATGATTAAATCCTAATCCTAATAGACAAAGTTTATTTAATAGAGTCCTAGCAGGATTCTAATTAAACTAAACTAGTATTCTAATAGGATTATAAGTCCTTTTCCATAACTGTATAAATAGGGGCCTAGGGTCACAAATTTATATACAATATTGAAGTATTCAAAGGTAAGATTTTGAAGCAAAAATCAGCCAAGCACTTGCAACCATTTTAGCCGAAAATTCCTAGGAACCTTAAGGGCGATTCTAGTTGGTCAAGCTTAAGGCGGATCCGGACGTGCTGTGGACTATCTACGGAGGGACGACACTTGGAGTCCTAAAGACTTGTTCTTGTTCGGTTCGGGCGCAGCTAGGGAAGGCACGCTACAAAGTGTATGCATCTAAATTATGCTATATGATTATGTGTAAATAATATGTTTCCTGGCATTAAGGTTTTCCGCATGATTTATGTTTTGTCATATGTATCATAACCTAATAGTGGTATCAGGAGCCTCTTATTATTTTCATAATCTAAATTGCATGACATGGTTAAATTTTACAAATTTGCAACGAATTAAAAGGGGTGATTAATTTTCGTAATTGTTAATTAATTGCAAATTGCGTTTATTTAATTATATGTACGCAGTTTTTCGGCAGTTTCTTCATTACTCATCCAAATCGAGTGATTATTGTGTCAATTCCGCATGTAAAAGGCATTCTAAATTTTTGACAAAAAATGTATTGTTTGGCCGAACCCAGAATTCCCAAATTCGAAGCTTAACTATGACTTTTCGGAGGTTTTAGTTTTTCGAACGCAAAACTTTGTAAATTTGAGATGTTAAATTGAATATTTGCGATCCTTGTTGATAAATCTTGAATTTTTGATTGACCTACAGTATATGTTTAACAAATTTGAATGCCTAGACTTGTTAATTATACAACCTAATTTGTAATTATGATTAATTTGTTGAAATTCGAATAATTTAGAATTGATTTGCTTTTCATAATTAATTAATAATTTAGTTAGGTATCCATGATTAAAATCCACCATAAAAATTGTTAATTTATGTTAAATTTTAAATTTTTATGACCTAGATTTGAATCCATGTTAATCGGAAATTAATTGATTAATAAATTTTCGATTTTTCGCCCTAAAATTATGAACTTAATATGATTTATTAATTTGTCGTTAATTTTAAATTAAAAATTTTATATTTTATGAAAACGCTCATAAATGTTGCACGCACAAAGCAAAGGAAGCTACGTGTTACCTTAAGGGGTGTTGTATAGTGCGGGCACGCGACGACGAGCAAGGGAGCTCGTCGCCCGTGCGGTACGAATGCAGCGAGCAACGAGCTATGCGACACGCAAGGCTCTAGGCCTAGTCGTGCATGCTAGCGATGGGCGAGGGCAGTGGGCACACAACGCTAAGCATGATGCGTGTAGGCAGCAGTGCGCTGCGCCACGACGCACCAAGCCTGCCGAAGGATAGGCAGCCACGACACAGCACCAAGCTGCGCACATCGTAGCCCTCAAGGCTGCGTGTGTGCGTGGCGATGGGGCGTGTGTGTGATGTCGCTGTGCGAGCCATGGGCAACGAGCAATGGCACGGGGCAATGGGCCTCGTAGCTCGATGGGGCTTGGGCGCAAGCCCAAGTGCCTCGTCTTGCAAACTATTGATGAGTTTCGTTTTAATTTTAAATTTTCAGTTCGGAAATAATTTTAATTAATTTTAAAATTAATAATTTAAATTGTTTTCTCGGATTTTAATTTTGAATATTATAATTATTATAAATTTTAATTTATACTAATTATTTTACTAAAATTAAACCTTGAATTAATTTAAATTTATTTAATTGAACTGAAAAATAAATTAAATAAATGGATTCGATTATAATTTTATATGAGCTTTAAATTCTAATTAAACTTGTATGTTTCCGGTTAGAGTAGAAATACAATTTTATGTTTAAAATTAGTAAAGCATATAAAGTTATTGGTTTAAGTGGGAGCCTTTAGTCATAAACTCTTGGTTAGGTCTACAAATCCTTTAAGGTTAAACAACTTGATTAGAATTAATAAGGACTAAATAATTGGTAGATTATTGTTGCCCTAGATTAATTGCTGCAAATATTTAAGTGATGCATACATAACGTGTTTTACTAACCAGCTATGTGGGCCATTTATGATAATGAATGGGTGAATGGTATATATTGTATATGTACTGTTTTGCAGGTTATGAAGTGACTAGTATGGCCCAAATAGGATAGAAAATATGGTCTGCGTACCATTAACTTTAATGTAATTGGTCTAATGCACCAAAATTTATTTTTTCAATTCAAATATGGTCTGCATACCATCAAATAGTTGTAATTAGTTTAATTATAGCTTATCCTGTTTGAAGAAAATGACGCCTCCCACGATGAAATTCAAGACGGAGTTCCCAATCCATTTTCAAGACGGACTTTGAAGTTGAAGCTTCAAGATGAAGTCGGGCCATACTAGATCAAATTTATCTTATGCATGCTTTAAGTTATTTATTGCTTTAAATATGTCTTAATTATGCATGAGATTGTGGCTTGATTATGTTGCATGATTAAGGATTTTAGTTCACTTAAAATCTAACCAACATAGTAAGAGCCTAAAGTTCCAAACTTAAAAATTGAGTTAAAAGGTGCCATGCCAAAATAACACTTACTTGGATAACCTTTACATCAATCTAGTAATAGTTTTACGCTCAGCGAAGTGTTATTTATTGATCCTAAAGGGGTAAGGTACACAAGTAATTGTGAGTACTTGTTAGTTTTGGTAAAACTCAACGATATAAGTAAGGAGTCCTTTTATGTCGTGGCAAATTTGATAGGTTTACCTAATAAGTTCTTAGATGTACCTATCAACCAAGAGTAGTTTCTAGACTATTAGCAAAAGGCTTTTGCTTACCTAAAAGGTTTTAGAATTGAGTCTAAATACATAATGTGCTTAATTCTTCAATGGTTTTAGGGTCTTGGAATCATTTTATTCACACCTGCCGGAACAATAAATTCGAATAAAATGCTAATAACTTGTTTAAATTTCATGATTGCTTTAACTTTCAAGTTATTACTCATGATAAATGTTTAGACTTTGCATGCTTCAATGTATGTTTTAATTATTGTTTATAATTAAATATCTTGCACTGCAATAAATCCTTTTATAAAGGTACCAGTAAATTTCCTCGATTGGTAGTGAATCCAAGAACGATTCACGGAAATGAGAGAAAATGAGCAATTTAAAATGTACGTTTCTTTTAGCGACTTTTATGGTTGTTTTCGAGTATCAAAGTCGAATGGCGAACCGATTGGTGCTTGTGAATTCAAAATACAATGTATTTTTGAGATCATAGGGCATTGAGTTTAAACGCTCAGCTTTACCAATGGTTAACAACCTAAAATCTTTTTTCCATTTAATTCTCGAATGAGTCTAGTCCTTAGACATTCGAATAGATCGATGCTTAGAGAACTTTAGAAGCTTCTGGTAAGATCATCTAGTTGAAACAGAATTTTCAACATAAGTAAAATGGTAAAAACTTTGTTGGAATGACATTGGACATGTCTAAACAAAGTATAAAAGTCAACACTATAGAATTCAATTCTTAAGAAAGGGTACATGAAATAGGAAAACAAGGAACAAATGAAAGGAATTTACGATTCCGTTTCTACCTATAAGTTTATGTATAAAGAGAAGTTACCTAGCAATCAAACTTTCTTGGTATCATATACCGCTTGAGGTTCTTACTTCGGTAAAAACTCAAAAAATGGAAGCTAGGCTACACTAATGGCCTACAAGTGGGAAATGAAGCATGGAAATGCTTCATTAGTTGTAGGGTCATCTAGTTTGTTTTAAGTCCTTTCAAAGGCAGGAACTTAATGGCTATTTTGTTCCATAATCAGCATACCTAAATTTCTGTTTTCAAACACAGAAAGACTCACATTCAAGAAAAACAAAAACAATGTTTGTTTGTTTATACGAGTTGAGTCAATATGCTTGGTTAAAACAAACAAATCTTTAACAATAAAAACTTTACTAGGTTCAAATCAACCCCTTGATTTGAGTTTCACTAATCTTTGGCATTGTTACTTAGACCATATCAACAAGTTAACATTCAAAGGATCTATTTTGATGGACTTTTGAAAGTTGGTTGATTTCTAGATCAATTCAAGACAAGCTAGTCTTACTTGTTGAAAATAACAAAGGATATGAACTATTGATAGAACGCCTAGACAATAGAGTTCAAAGCTAAAGAAAGATTTTATGACTTCATTATTTCACATGGACTTGGGTGAATATAGGTTTTTTTACTCAAATATGATATAAGTTTGAATCTGTTTGGCTAGTTCAAAGATTCGGAAGTATAAAATCACTTGGCAAGAAATCATAAAGATCTAGGTTAGATCATGTTGATGATTACTTGAGACCAAAAATGATCATCAATAATTGTGCGTTGTAATTTCACGATCTAGCTCCATAAGATATGGCATATCTAAGTTGGAATGATCGAAGTCAATTAATACTTGATTCGATCAAATGATGAATCATAAAGAATTTTCCTATAATTTCTAAACAAAATGCTCAACTACCACCAAACTAAACCAAATTCGTCAAAGCTATTGAAAAGTAATTTCAGAATATCTTTTCATAATATATCTAAAGAGTTCCTAAACTCAGTGGGAGCTTAGTGTTTGTTATTCAACAAACTAAGGCCCAAGTATAGATATATGTTTCATTGTGATTTATTTAAATGAGACACAAGGGTATTGTTTCTACCACGGATTTTTGAGAACATAATGTTTGTTTGCTCAAAATAATGTCCTTTTCGAGATTCGTTTCCAAAATGAAAAGTGGGAGAAAAGAGACCTCGAATGTCTTCGAGGCGAACAACAAACATAAACGGACATTCAGGAGGCTTTTCGAAGTTCTTTAGAAAATCCGAACACGTATTCTTTAAGGACTTTAGAAGTAGCTTTAAAGAATAGACATCTCTTAGAAGACTTTACAAGTGCTTCAAGGAGAACAGAGTATTCAAAGGACTTTCAAGTGGTTGTTGATATTCTATTGTTTGATCGTTGTTCTATACCCAAGTAGGCATAGATTTCAAGTCACTGAAACTATGAGATTCTTCTATTAGATAGTGAAGAAACATGGAGTTTAGGTCACTGAAGCTATGCGATTCTTCTATTAGATAGTGAAGAAACCTACAACTTGCAATCAAACTATTATCATATAGATTAATGAGTTTGTGACCTGTAAGAAAGCTATGACGAAACCCAGATTCCCTAAAATGGTTAGAGGCCATATATAGACTCAAATGTTTTAGATGGTTAAAGGGCATAAAACATAATCAATGTTTTGATGACAAAATTGACATTTTGTTGATTTGCAAGAATAGTTTCACACCTATTGGTTGCAAGTTGGTTTTAAGGATAAAAACCATGAAACATGGAATTGTGTTCACACACAAAGATAGATTAGTTGCTAAAGGTTACAAGAAAATTCACGGCGTGGATTGTGTTGAAACCTCATGCATAATCGTAATGCTGAAGTCTATAAATCAAGCAATGATTGCATATTGGTACATATGGCAATTGGATGACAAAAAAATTCCTCAATCAAATGTTGGAATAAACTATGTACATGGTATGTCATAGGATTTGTGGATCCAAATAAATGCTTGAAAAGGAAAGCTAGCTTATGAAATCTAAGTACAGATTTAATCAAGCAATTGGGAATTAGAAATGTATTTTAGTGAAGCTAATAAGTATTTTAGTTTCATAAAATGTACATGACTCTTATAGATAAATAAGAAGTTTAGTGGGAGTACGTAAAACTTAATTGGTCCTATGTGTATCACACACATATCTCTCTATTGTGAAATAACATTCAAATGCTAATGACTTAGATTTGAAATTATTCATCAATGATGGACCAAGGTGAAACTTAGTACATATTGGGTATTAAGATCTTATAATATTGTTTTGGATTAAGTAATGGCATTTACTAAATTAAACACGAAAGACTCCATTGGAGACATTCGACCCATATGAATAAATCTAAGTAAAGGATGTTTGAACTACGTATAAGCATTTACTAAGTTAAACATCAAAGAGTCAAAATAAGATTCTTAAACCTATATTATATGTCAAAGAATTTAGCTGGATTTAGTATCTACTGAAACTAGATAAGCTAAGGTTACATGAATAGAATTCAATTGGGAATTATTCTGCAAAATAATTTATCATGTATGATATAATATGAGGATCGCCAAAAATGTATCGTAAGGCTTTAGGCATGACGAACATATAACCAATCTCTATTAATCTAAGTGAAGATCAACTAGAATGAGATCAAGAAAAACTTATGGTACCTGAAAAGGATACATAAGAGTAGTTCTTGATTCAAGGAAATAAAGATATGCTAAATATTGATGCTACACGCATAAACACTGGCAAAGGATCAAGCAAGATTCCTTTGGAGTTAACCATTGACAAGGACGAGCTAAAGAGCATCGTGTTTTGAAATGGCAACATGGATTGGAGACCATGAGTTGTTGCGTGGGAAATTAAATATTAATTTCTCTGTTTTAAGATACAGCTGGAAAGTCTTCCACATATCTGTGAACTGCTTGGATAAGTAAATCCACACAAAGCATCACTAGCAACCTAAACAGTTGAAGTAAAAGTAATTATTGCCTTTGAAGCAATAAAACAGGGTTGTTTACGTTAAAGAGTTCTTCACTGAACCTGGGAGGATCACATGTCTGCTGACTTGATGGTTCTTCATTGCAAAATGCGTAGAACCACTCTTGAAGGAAGAAAGACTAGATCACTTACTAAAAAAACTCAAAAGATCTTATCGTCTTGTCTCGAAGAACATTCGATGATAAGGATATTAAGATTGGCAAAGCATGATAACTAAACCTATGCAACAAGTGAGAAACAACACTCACATTGTGGCACTGGAAATCAAAGCATAGTTTTGAATTCCACTAGTTGTTTTAAAGATGGGTTCGAGGCCCATGGTTGTAAACCATTGGGGTTGAACATTTATCATATATGAAATATATTTTCATATTCCATTTAATCTTGGTTTAGTATTAAATGATGAGTCCCTTCAATTTGACAATATATTCAAGATAGACTGTTAGGACCAGTCCTGTGACTAAGAAATGTCTATCAAGTGAACTTGAATGTCAAAAGTTGAAAATGGTCCCTGGTCGGAATTTTCTATAAAGATGGACGCATAGAAAACTTTAGACGACTAGAATGCAAGATGACTAGTAGTTCTGTTTCTTGAACTATGAGGACATGGCAATGTCATAATCATTTGCATAGATACTTACTTTGGGAAGACTAGTATCGGACAGACCTATGAAACTTTACTGTAAGTGATGAAAATCCGTCATAAGTAAATTTCATTAAAATTATTAGACACTAATCCTCAATACCAGAGTGATTTGAGATTACTTGTTTGAGAACTGCTTACTTTGGCGTTGACCAACCGTCGCACCGTAAAAGGAGGCTATAAAGGCAACGCTCAGGTAATCACCTATTAAACGAAGTCTAATCTCAAGATCGCAAGATTGGGATTGTCCTCCCATAAATCGGGATGAGATGCTAAAATTTGTACAAGACCACTCGGAGAGCTAGAAACTGTAAAATGCATTGCCGTGCTCAGATGAATCATAGGCTATGATTATCTGTTTATTTGATCAGTTGAACTCTGAAACCGAGAAACACCTCTGGATGTAATAAGGATGACAACTCTTACCTTATGTTCAAGAGCAAGCATCGAGCGACAAAGGAATTAGGAAATGCACACTTGTCCCTAAGGACAAGTGGGAGACTGAAGGAAATAATGCCATTGGTCCAAGTATGCATTTAATGTTAAGTCTAATAAATGCGGTTCAGTATTAATTAACAAGTTAATAATTCAATGAGATCAAGTGCGCTGAATGCCTAGCTAGAGGCCGCTTCAGTTCAAGTGGAATTAATGATATTAATCCACAGCTTACTCTAGACTGAACCCGTAGGGTCACACAAATAGTACGTAAACGGATCAAGTATTTAATGGCATTAAATACTCCATCCATGGATATTCGGAATCGACGGATCTTGGTTTCAATGGGAGCTGAGATCGTCAAAAGCAAGAAATGAATACTCCGGAAATGATGATATTGCCGGAAACGGAAATATGGATCGTATCAGAAATATAAATATTATCCAAGTCGTAGATGTTGCCGGAAACGGAAACATGGTACGTATCGGAAAATATTATCGGAAATGGAAATATTACCGGAATCGAAAATATTACCGGAAACGGAAATATTGTCAGAATCGGAAATATTATCGGAATCGGAAAATAATTCCAGAAACGAAAATATTAAATATTTGTTCGAAACGGAATATAATTCCGGAATTGGAAATGTTAAATATTGTTCGTATCGGAAATGAATTCCGGAATCGGGAATTTAATCGGAAAGCGTATCGTACGAATTAAGCATCGGACGAGGCTTTCTAGACGAAGACCCAGCACGAAGCCAGGCCATCGCCCAGCAAGCCACACGCATCCAATAACACGCCAAGCCTCGACCAGGCCCAGCGCAAGGCCAGGCCCAGCCAAGCCTTGGCGCGCGCGAGCTCAGCGATGGGTTGCGAGCAAGTGGGCCTCAGCACTGTGCACTGTGCGTGGGCCGCAAGGCTTGCGCATGGGCGTGCGCTGCTTGGGCGCCGCGTGCATGCATGCTTGTGTTCATGCTCGTGTACGGTTGTGTGCAAAACGAATCCTAAAGCTATTACAATTTGTCATATGATTAAATCCTAATCCTAATCGATAAAGTTTATTTAATAGAGTCCTAGCAGGATTCTAATTAAACTAAACTAGTATTCTAATAGGATTATAAGTCCTTTTCCATAAATCTATAAATAGGGCCCTAGGGTCACAAATTTATATACAATATTGAAGTATTCAAAGGTAAGATTTTGAAGCAAAAACCAGCCAAACACTTGCAACCATTTTAGCCGAAAATTCCTAGGAACCTTAAGGGCGATTCTAGTTGGTCAAGCTTAAGGCGGATCCGGACGTGCTGTGGACTATCTACGGAGAGACGACACTTGGAGTCCTAAAGACTTGTTCTTGTTCGGTTCGGGCGCAGCTAGGGAAGGCACGCTACAAAGTGTATGCATCTAAATTATGCTATATGATTATGTGTAAATAATATGTTTCCTGGCATTAAAGTTTTCCGCATGATTTATGTTTTTCCATATGTATCATAACCTAACAAACAGTGGTATCACGAGCCTCTAATTAATTTCACAATCAATTATAGTTAACATGGATTAGATCATTATAGTTTACATGGATTAAATCTTATAAATTTGCAATGAATTAAAGGGGTGATTAATTTCGTGTATGTAATCAATTGCAAATTCGTGCGATTATTTGATTATATGTTCGCAGGATTTTCGGCAGTTTTGGCAATAATGGTCGGAATCTTATAACTTTATAGTGAATTTCGCATGTAAACAATATTTTAAAATTCTGACAAAAATCAAAGATCTGTCGCCAAACCCAAAATTCCCAAATTCGAAGCCTAACTACGACTTTTCGGAGGTTTTAGTTTTTCGAACGCAAAATTTGTAACTTTTATGATGTTCAATTAAATATTTGCGAATCTTGTATGTAAATCTTGAATCTATGATTGACCTACTGTATATGGTTAACAATTTTAAAGCCTAATCTTGTTAATTATACAACCTAATTTGTAATTGTAATTAATTTGTTGAATTTCCGAATTAAATCATTTAGAATTTGTTTTGATTTTCATAATTAATTAGCAATTTAATTAGGATCCTATGATTAAAAACCACCATAAAATTTGTTAAAATTGAAAAGTTTTAAAATTTTATGACCTAGATTTGAATCCCTAAAATAAGTGTAATTGGAAATTCATTTGAATAATAAATTTTTGATTTTTGCCCAAATTTAATGAAATTAATATGATTTATTAATTTGTCGATTAAATTAAAGTATAAAAATGATTAGTTTTTATAAAACCGATTACCAATCTTGCACCACGAAGCAATGGAAGCTAAGTGTTACCCTTAAGGGGTGTTGAATTGTGCGGGCATGCGACGACGAGCAAGGGAGCTCGTCGCCCATGCAGTACGAGGCAAGGAGCAAGCAAGGCATGCGCGGCAGGAAGTGGCCAGTGCCGTGTGTGCCGTGTGGATGGTCGAGCAAAAGGGGCAGCGATGCATCGTAGCGCTAGGCACGAGGCAAGGCAACACCAAACGAGCAAGGGAGCTCGCGTGCCGCTGCGCACGCCACGGCCCAGCGCACAGCCATCGACGAGCATGCAACAGGCACAACAAGGGTTGTTGCGCTGCGATGGTGCGTTACTCGGCCACAGCAACGCGGGCCTTGGGCGTTGCTTTGTGCACGCGGCCCATGGCGCTGCGGAGTTGGTGCTTGTGCAAGGCTTGGGCTTCGGCCTAAGGCCTTGCCTTGGTACGTTTGGGCCGTTTTGTTTATGTTTCGCTTGAAAACGATTTTAATTTAATTTCGTAATTTAATTTTTCTTGGAATTTAATTTTGATTAATTTAATTATTATAAATTATTTTATACTAATTACTTTACTAAAATTAAAACTTTGATAAATTAATTAATTTTTATCAACTGAAAATAAAATAAAGGGATTTAAATATTATTTTATATGGGCTTTAAATTTTAATCAAATTTGTAAGTTTCGGTTGGGCAAGGAAATACAATTTTATGTTTAAAATTTGTAAAGCATGTATATTCTTGTTTTAGTGGGAGCTTTTAGTCATTAAACTCTTAATTAGGTCTACATTCCTTTAAGGTTAAAACAACTCGATTAGAACTAATAAGATTGAATAATTTGTAGATTATTGGAACCCTTTGATTAGTTGCTGCAAATATTTATGTGATGCATAATTTTTTCTACTAACTTGCTATGTGGGCCATTCATTGATAAATGAATGGGTGAATGGTATATCGTAAATATACTGTTTTGCAGGTTATGGAAAGTGACTAGTATGGCCCAAATAGGATAGAAAATATGGTCTGCGTACCATTAATTTGAATGTAAAATTGGTCTAATGCACTAAAGTTTTTATTTTAAATTTGGTCTGCGTACCATCAAATAGTTGTAATGAGTTTCAATTATAGCATATCCTATTTGAAGAAAATGGCGCCTCCCATGGTGAAATTCAAGACGGAGCTTCCAATCCATTTTCAAGACGGAGTTTGAAGTTGAAGCTTCAAGATGAAGTCGGGCCATACTAGATCACATTTATATCTTATCCATGCTTTAAGTTATTTATTGCTTTAAATATGTCTTAATTATGCATGAGATTATGTCTTGATTATATTGCATGATTAAGGATTTTAGTTGACTTAAAATCTAACCAATATAGTAAGAGCATTAAGTTCCAAACTTTAAAAATTGAGTTAAAAGGTGCCATGCCAAAATAACACTTACTTGGATAACTGTAGACACCTAATTTGTGTCTCCCCTTTGGGATGATGACGATACCATTATCCTTGTTAGGTGATTGGAGTAACTCCAGGCGGAAATCCCAATTGCTAAGAACACCTCCAAAATCCAAGGTCCAAAATCCAATCCCCGAGGCCGTTCCCCTCCCGGAACTCGGTACAAAATACAACTTTCCAAATCCAATTTAAAAATCCAAGTACAATCTCAACTAGTAGACCATACTATTGGTTTTACTAGTCCTTTTCCACTCAAATAAGGCAAGTCAAATTCGGGCGCCGACCCACAAAACCGAGCATGTCGGGCCCCATCCCGTAAAACCGGAATTCAAAAACCCGATAAAGGCTTGTTTTTAGATGCTAAACGATGCCTTAACCTCCAAGAAAATACAAAACTCCAAAACTAGTACTATTCGTACAACATGTACAACGCTACAAGACGAAACAAGGACGATTCCCCGTCCTTGCTTTGGCGGCATTCAAGCCACGTCAGCAGCGCACTGCACTGGCCTGGCGCCCTGCGCTGGCGTGTGCCGGCGTTTTGCACCATTCCCTCCTATAAGTACCCCTCATTTCCATCGAAAAAAGGGGAGCACAACAATACAACGTCGTAATTTCGACATTACGCCTCAAAATACAACTCAAAACTCCACAAAAAACACATACAAAATTCCTAAAATCCAAAGCAATTGGGAGCTCTTGCCTAAATCTAACTAGGTAAATCCGAATCCCATTCTAATCTACTATGTTGCTTTGATTTCTAAATGATTAGCAAGTGTAGACACCTACTTTTGTCCCCATTCCCGCAAGGGAAAGGTTCGATGATGAAAACGTAAATCTCCACTTGACAAACGCATCTCCTATGAAATAAACGAATCTCAATTCCCCTTTTCATTTCACCCGAAACCTGCTAAAAATAGTAACTGCCGTAAAAGGTAGCTTCTAAAAGTGGCAAATCATAAAAGATAGAAACCTGTCAGAATTAGGTGTTGCATTCCGACATAAATCCTAAATGAGATAGAAACCTGCGAGAATCCTATTCCTAATATGATTCGGAAATAAGAGTTACGTATTAATTAAAATCCTAACGAGCCTAGAGTTCGTAACGGGCCCAGACGCGCTAAAAGACTCGAATTAATCTCAAACTCTACGGATTTCAGGAATCCGAATCTGATTAAAGAAAACAGCCCAGACCCTATTTTCAACGCCTGGCTCTGGGCGCCGAAATCTTCGGCGCCCAGGCCTGGGCGCTGAGAATACCTGGGTACGTGTTTTTTCCTAATTCTTTGTGGATTAGAACCCTGCAATTCTATCTTTCCACGAACTCTTCCCTATAAATAGACCCCTAAATTCGACGTGAAAAACACACAACAACACACAATTATATTCTGAGTATTGACTTCAACCCTTAGCCTAAGCCTCTCGCTGCGAAATTGTTCACGCGTTCTGTCGCAATCGATCCATAAATCGAACAGAACGTATCCTGTCCCATAATTTAGATTCGTTAAATAAAAAGGAGAAATAGCAAAGTCAAAGTGGTTAGTTTTCTGAGAACCGTGACGCACCTCTCAAGGGTGCGTCGTAATGTGTCCCTTTTCGATGATTTAACTGCTTTCCTCGCCCTTTTTATGAACTGTTAAACTAACCTAATCTGATTGTTCTATCACGCCTAACAAATATAATATTTTTGGGAAATTGGATTATCATGCTAGGTCGCTTAGTGCTATTTAAATCAGATAATCACGATCGAATTAGTATTATATGTTGCATATTGCTAAAATCAATTCAGATTAGTTTAATAGTTAACGCATGTCCCTTCAATTATTTATGCTGAGCTAGTAAGGATATCCTGCCTCTGGAGTTATCGACGAGCGAAGTACTCCTCTCAGTAGTTACAGTCCCCCGAACCCTTAATCTCTACCTTGCGGGTGTATGTTGAGAGATCCCCACACCAGGGATCACAAGGGAACCTACGGCCGTCGTGGTCAAACATAATTGCACTCCCTTTATGTCACGATAACCGGGTTTTGTTAGTTTTTCTCATTTTCGTTAAAAACTGAATGGCGACTCCTATATTACTAGTCAATTGGGTGTAAACTCACAGGAAATCCAATTACACTTGATTGAATAAAAAGAATCGTCACACCCACGAGGGAGGAGGTCACGCATTAGCCTCGTGCTTTTTCGACCCCCTCACAGTGGCGACTCCACTGGGGATAGTGAAGGAAATACTTGTGCTTGTAGGTAATCAAAATAGCCAAAGGGTGAAACGATCCTACCCCGCGTTTATTTCCCCATCAAGTTGGGACGACTTGAAAATCAGCATATTAATGTGAACGGGCAGAACCGCATAAAGAATCTCGGCTCCCTCGGGAGTTGGGACTAAGGATACCTTTTTTCGCCAATAGGGGGGTGCATACGCCGCGCATGTTTCCCACTCGGTACTTGTGCAGGTAGTACACCTATCCCGAACCCAATCGCTCGCTCATTAGGTCCCTCTCGCCTGCATGCCCCCTTGGCTTGCACTTGCGGGTTGGCCTCTTGGGCGAAATTCGTCTGTTGAAGACACTACCTCGACCGGGGCATGTGTTGGATCTACGGTAGAAGCGGTACCAAGCCAGGCGCAGATAAACTACCCATAGAAGCCTATCAAAAACTACGTGGCATATTTAATTTTCAAATCCATGTTTGTAATGTAGTTATGTCTAGCGAAATATGTGATTGTGTGTGACAAACTATCCTAGAAAACCAACGACCTTAAAAATTGCCCAAACATTCATAGACTAATTTGCCAAAGAGTTATACCGAAACACGTGTTCCGCAAACCCGAATGATCGCCACAAAATAAGCGACGCTCGGGATGGCCTGTAACGAATCCCACAAACGTTGTTACGCGTAAAGGACGTTATTAGGCAAGCTCGCAAATCGAAGTCGCATAAACAGAAGACGGAAAACAAGAACCAGCCAGGGACGAATTTTTAACGCCCCTGGCTGGGTGCCAGAATTTCTCACGTCCCTCGCTGGGCGCTGAAGTTGCTGCTTGGCCTTCTGGTCAGGCGCAGCAGCCTCGGTGCCCGCGCGAAAGGAAAATACGTAGCACAAAAAAAAAATGTCCATAAAAAGAATTGCTACGAGGGCATAAGAAAAGCACTCGATTTAAAAAGCGACTCGCAAAAAATTAATAACTCTTTGTGTCATTTTTAGGCCTCCTACGACGACAATACCCGGCACCAAAACCTAACGTGCTAATAACTATGAATGTCACACACGCAAGTGTTTCGAAAATCCAAAGAATGACTAAAATAAAAAAAACCAAAAAGTGTACCGACAAAAGAAAGAGTGAAAAACCAATTTAGAGAGTCGAAGTCTAGACTAAGTAATGCTTGAAACTTTGGGAGCCTAAACTGTAGCTTATCTTATGCCTAGGACTGGTCCTGCCACTTGGTGCCGATCAGGGAATCAACGGTTAGTGCGTCTCGAAGATACATCGCCAGCACCAGGTTTAGTAACTCCAAGCTCCGTCCGTCGTCCCTCATTTCAGGGATCTCCGCTTCTCCAACCTCGATTCGCACATTCAAACATATCCATCGAAGATTTGCGAGACCAGATGGTCCAAATGACCCAACTTATGGGCCAACTGAAAATGGTAAATGAAGCTTTAGCGGCTGCGCAAGCCAAATATGACCTCGATAACGAGAGCAAATACTTCTCTCTCGATCCTGAACCTTTTCCTGGCAAATTACCAGAAAAGTTCAGTTCATCTGACTTACCAAAGTTCATGGCCACGGACAACCCCCGTGATCATCTACTGAGCTTTGTGAATACCATGAACTTGAAAGGCGTGGACAAGTCCATGTACTTACCTGCCTTTCCTTTGTCCTTGGAACCTGTGCCGCTCAAATGGTACTATCACCAGGACCCTAAGCTCTTTCCCACTTGGGAAGACTTTGTCAATGTTTTCATCAAGCAATACTCGTCGAACATGGATTTCCAAGTCACCATGCGCGAGCTGGAAGTTCTCTTCCAAAAGAAAAATGAGGGTTTCACAACCTACTTTTCTAGATGGAGGGACCAGGCGGCCCAGCTAATCAATAGGCCTCCCGAAACAGAATTGGTCCAAAAATTCATTGACAACCTGGACCCGGCTTACAGACAACACCTTAGGTACCTGGGACTTGACACTTTCAAAAGAGTTTATGATGTGGGAATAAAGATCGAGGACGACCTCGCCAAAACCATACAGAGAAAACCCACATATAAGACCAACACCTATAATCGGGGTAACATATCCCAAGCCCAAGAAGTCCATGCTGTAGAAGAGACTCCCGCCCGAAGAAACCCTGCAAGATGGGTCCAAGACCGAAAGTTTGCCCCACTCGGGTCAACTTTGGTACAAGCCTTTGAAAGACTAACCAATCAAGGAAAGTTGAGAACTATAGGCCCCACTCGTGACCCTCCTGTCAAAAGCAAATATTGGGTCGAAGGTACTTACTGCAAATTCCATCAAGGAAATGGGCATTACACTGAAAACTGCTGGAATCTAAAACATACGATCCAGGACATGATAGAGGATGAAGTGATACCTCTCCCTAACGTTGGCAAACCTAACAACAACAAGAGCCCACTCGGCTCTTGTCACATCTCTCTCGACCAACCAGAGAATTTCGACCCCACGGTGTATATTACACCTCAAGGTGCACCACTCGCTGTGGTCCCTATGGATCAAATCGAGAGGGAAGTGTGCGGTGTGTGGAACGATGATGCTGAAGATATTTACCTATCTCAAGTCTCGGGCCAGGACTTCTTCACTGAAACTTGGCCCGGGTATGCTCTCATTGACACCACCCCTCAGGAGCCCGAGGTCGACAACCTCACCCGATCCGGAAGAATATACCAACCGGATATTCACCCACCTCCTATGGACGACATCCCGGTTAGGCAAACTCCTGAGAATGGACGGCACGCCACCGTCGCGGAAGTCATTGAAAATCCTCTCCTGAAACAACTAAAAAGAACCAAGGCCGAGATTACCATCTTGGGTCTTATGTGTACTTCAAAAGAACATCGCGTAAAGCTTATTCGCTCACTTGACCTCATCTCAGTACCTACAGATATCACACCTGACTCATTGGTTAGCCATGTCACGAGAGATGCCGGAGAAAAGGCCATAGTTTTCACCGATAAAGACTTACCCAAAGAGGGGGGTGCTCAAAATAAAGCCCTTTACCTAGTGGTTGGATGCAAAGGACAAAACATCCCCCTAGCGCTCGTAGATAATGGTTCGGCGGTTAACGTCTGCCCATTGCGAACCGCCCATTGCTTGGGGCTAGGAAACGATGACTTCCGAACCTCCACATAAGGGGTACGAGCTTATGATAACTCCCGAAGGCCTGTATTGGGAAAAATCAACCTTGCCATACAAACCGGGCCTGTGGCACGCACCACGGAGTTTCAAATAATCGACATCAAGCCCACTTTCAACCTCCTCTTTGGGCGACCTTGGATCCATGACTTAGGAGGTGTGGCTTCTACCTTGCACCAAATGGTTAAACTTAACCATAACGGGGTAATACTAGAAATCCGCGCCCCTCCTCTCGACGTCAGTTGTACTATGGTTGGAACAGCCGAAACTGCAGACGACCTTTATGGGTTTCAAATGGAAGAAGCAACCCAGTTCATCGAAGATTATGATCCAGCATTCCTAGACCCGCATTCATCCCGAGTCATCCCCAGAATGCTGTTAGCTCAAGGTTATTTCCCAGGAACCCCATTGGGCATAAGGAAGAAGGCATACACATTCCATCCTTTTCCCGACAAATCTACTCCCTTTGGCTTAGGTTATGAACCAACAGAGGAAGATATTGCTGACCGCCTATCTAGGCTACGCCTTAACAAAGCCAAACAAACCACCCTCCTTCCCCCATATCAAAGGACCCTTAACGGGATGTTCGTTCGGGAAGGAGAAGAACACCCATGCTGTGATTTCCCTGAACCCTTCGTTCAGGATGACTTGCTAAAACCCGGATTTGAAATTTTCCATGACTGCCACACCTTGGATGAGGCACCCCACCTCACCAAGACTAAAACAACTGAAATATTGGACAACCAGGCTCTATGGACATTGTTTAACGAATCGAGGCCTATGGAGAACGAGACTGTGATGACTACCCTAGCTTTACAAGATGAAGGTTTTGATCCAACCCGGTTAATCTCTCCCGCATCAACGCTAGAAGTGGTCGAGAACGGATGGGTGAAGACATATCAGTGGGTCAATGCAAAAGGAATGGAATTCAAGATGAGTACCGGTGAAGGACCGAAGTTTTATGAGACTAAACCCCAGGCTTGAGCCACATAGAGCACCATTAGTAAAAAGCGCCTAGTAGTTCTTTAGATTGATAGAAAAAAAATAATAGAGACTTTAGAGGGTCCTAAGGCCACTTAGAATATAGGTCAGTTTTATTTCAGTGTGTTTTCCTTACTTTCCGAATTAGTAAAGGCGTAATATTTCACCTAAAATTTTTATTCTAACACTAAATAAACACCAAATGTACTTGCAAAATACAAAAATAAAAGAGGCGGCCCACTATAGGCCCAACAAACAAAGCCCACTCGGTTTTAAAATAGTGCCATGGGAACCAATTCCCGAAACCCACAAAATAAACCACACTATCCCATTCATATCCCCAAAACCTAAAAAGCCAACCAGTGTCATCATAAGAGCCAATCCATGCATCCCAAAATCAAAGGAAATAAAAAATCCAAAACAATGCAAATGATACCAAAAAAAACAGATTCATAAAACATAGATTCCATCATACCCTTCACTAACAACCCACCTCCAAAGCCTACACAAAGATCTTCATAAATTCCGCACCCTAACTCCATTTTCAAAACTGTTTTGAGTCACCAATAGAAAAAATTAATCTAGACAAAAATGCGTTTCACGCTAACAGTCAAAAAAGCCTCCAAAATAGCCTCAAAATTAACTTTAAATACGAAGCAAAATATCAAGGCACAAAAAAAAAAGAAATAGAAATAAACGCAAGAACATGTGAAGTAAAGCGTCAAAAATTGACCGCCCAAGTCATTTTCAACGCCCAGGGCTGGGCGCCGGAATTTCTGAAACTCTCTGCCTGGGCGTTGAAACTCTCTGCCTGCCAAAAGTTTTCTTTTCAGAAGTGCTCGTCATTTTATCCGCACACAACGGAAAAATAACGAACACTTGGGGGGTACAGTACGTATCCAAATAGGCTTACCAACCAAGAATATAGCCATACAAATTAGTCGAATTTCGAATTTCATATTTTACACGACTTATGGCAAAAAAAAAATGGCAGATGAAAATAATGATAATACTTCACTCATTTGACCGACTAAGTAATATGTTTCCACCTCAGGGCATATCTACCGAAATCCGGCATAATAGAACTAATTCAAAAGCTAGAACTACGCGCGACCTGATTCTGACAAGATACGTAGGCAATCCTTACCAAGGATTTGGTCCAAATAATAAAAAAAAATATCCTTTGTGCAAAAAAGTGTTAGACATATAAAATACATAAAAAAGAGGAGAAACAAAAATAAATGAAAACTAAAAATACGCCTTTATTAAAATATAATAAGAAGGAAAACAGAGTGCTAAAAATAAAAACAAACACGACTGAAATAAATAGAGGGCACCTACACCCTAGCAAGAACTACACTACTCTAGTTCTTCTGGATCATCAATTAAAGTCTTGTAGAGAGCAATGTTCGCAGGATCCACCCCCACAGTCTTCTGCGCTGCCCCAATATCAATCTCCATAAGAACCGGCTCCTGGACACTAACTTCCAAAGATGCCAGGGCTTCAGAAACATTCTCAGTTATAGCCTGCTCAGCCTCGAGGGCATAGGCAATGGTGGGAGAAGGATTATTATCATCCACTAGACTAGCCACTGTTTCTACAGGCGGCTGAGCCTTCCTAACCCATACATTGTTCCGGCGACGATCTCCGCGAGAGCTTGCGTTTCTTTTAACAACAGCAGGCCCCTTCATGTTAGGCATCTTTTTAGGCCTGAAACTGGAACGGGGAGGAACTTCCTTTCGCTTTCGATCAGGACGAGCTTTCACAGTCTTAACACTATAGGTACGAGGTTTGGCAGAATCAGGACCCTCATACTTAACACGAATACGAGGTATCAAAAGCTCAGCCGGCTCCCCATTACGAGCCTCGGTCCTCACATCTTTATCATCGGAGCTCATCCACAAATTGTAGTTTTCAGAAATACCCACAAAGCCATTTGTAGCTACGGCCCAACGCGGGAGACCATCATAATACTTGGCCCACGCTAGGACCCGTGTTTGTGAAAAGGCCGCTACCTTAGGTGGTACCGTATCAGAAAAGGGGATAGTCTGCCTTAAACCATATTGACGCATGACTCGGTAAGGGAAAATATAAATGGGACGAGATAGCCCCAACAAAGAAACATAAACCGATACATCAGACCCCCCTGTCATAGTAGTCAAACCCCACCATGGTACCACCCACTTAATAGAACAAATGCCATAAGTAAAAAAGGAGGTCCATTCGGCCTCGTCCTGGCCTTGGTGCAAGTATTTTCGGTTACCCAAGGCTATAGGGCGATAGTGTTTAGGATTGGCAGGAGTTTACAAAAGTCAAAGCCGTTCCGCAAGCCAAATCTACAAAAACAGGCACGATCGAATCAAAAGAGTGAAAAGAAAGAAAAAATGGTCCCTGGGGCGCAGTTTCAACGTCCAGGACCAGGCGCCGAAAACTCCAGCGCCCAGCCCTGGGCGCTAAAACTCAGCCCCAAGCAAAAAAAAAATATGTGCAAAAGGGACGTATACATGCGCAAGGAAAAATCGATCACCTGCAGTAATAGGGGGCTTCCCTTAAAATGTTCAGATTTGGCATCCTTGTTAAGCTCGTCCGCACTCAGCAAAGTCTCGGCAACAACCAACGGCACGATAGAATAGCAACTTTCCATCTGGCTAATCAAGGGGATCAACCTTATGTCACCGAACTCACCATTGTTATTCGATAGAAAATAATGATTCAACAAGCAAAATACAAGGGCTCGAATATTCAATTTCTGTTCGGTCATATTCTTACTAGGCCTAAAGTGATGTTTTACAAGTTTTGCCAAGTTAACCTTATCACCTACAACAATTTCAGTAAACATGTTATCATCTAGCCCTAGGAAAGCCCTTATGGTTATTTTACCCTCTTCAATAGTGCCAGGGGTAACAGGAGTAGCATTAGTAGGATAACCAAGGATCGCAGCAAATTCATCGGGAAAGGACATATTTCGTTGCCCCGAAAGGCAAAAACATGATGATCGGAGTCCCAAAAGCTTAGGGCAGCATGCAGAAAATTATAATTAATATTAATTTGTTGTAAGCCTAAAAGTGCCTCTAAGTAGTATTCTTTTAACAAAGCTTTTTCTGTGGGAGTAAGGGCCCGTAGCCAACGCCTAACAGTCCGTTGGAGTGAGAAAGTAGGGATCGACATGGCGAAAGCAATGAATAATTAAAGCACAACAAAAGGAAAAGAAAAAATTTGAGAGTAGTAGAAAATAGGGACGTATCTAGCCCCTATATATAGCTGAACGCACCCAATAACATCTTGATCCCATTCGAAAACGTGTTAGGAAATCCGAAAGTCAAATATTACCAGGAAAGGACTTTCAGCGCCCACGGCTGGGCGCCGAAATGTTTAACGCCTGGCCTTGGGCGTTGAAAGTGCAGCCCAAGGCCCAGATTTCACAAAACACAGAACAGGAAAGGACTTAAGATCGTGTTGCTAAACACGAGGCCCTATTGCAAGTAGGATCAAGCCCAAAGCACCTTTAGCTCCCAAATAAGCGAGAAAAAATATAACATTAAAACTTGGTCGAAACTTAGACTCGTCTCAGAAAATGCTTGTGTACACTTTTCAAAAAAAAAAACAAGTTAAATATCATGGTCATTCTTCGAAACACCAAAAATATGTGTCGTCAAGTCATTGGTTTTCCAAATAAAAAATGTTTGTCTGTCAAAGGGTTAATCCGGGCCAAGCTAAAACCGGATGTCGCCTGAAAACTAAAGTCGCACTCCACGGCTTCGCTAAAGTAGAACACTACTGTAGAAGGTCGCTCGCACATACGAGCATGACCCCAAACATGACTACAAGATGCAGAAAACAAACCGACGAGCCCTAGTGCTTGGGGGCTCGCGAAAAAAAAGACTCCAACAAGGAGCGCGCAATCAAAATCACATTCCCGGACTACGCCATACACCATATCATGTTTGGATATCTCAAAAAAGAACAACAACAGGTTCGACCTCATCGAAAGGACGTCACTGACACTTGTGCACGGTCCTCTGATCAAAGACCAAGTCGAGCCGTAAAGACTAGCTCAAAATCACGAAAGTGGACGGTCGCAAGACAAAGATCCGTCTGAACACGTTGTCAGCCCACGTTCAGGTTACAACTAAATTCGAGCACCCCTCGAAAGAATTCGCTCTTGCAAGAATGAATAAAAAGAAATTCTCAACAGAAATCATAAAGAACCAAAGAAATAGGAACTTGCCCATCTTCAGTCGGCAATATCGCGTCACAAACCACGCGAGTTCCCAAATCGAAAAGAAAATGAATTTAGGGACGTCCACCCTCAGCGGACAGGGCTCGCCCACCCTCAGCGGGCGGGGTCTGCGTCACTAGCCGCGCAGGTCCTTAGTTTTCGAAAAAATAAAGTCTTCAAAATTAAGACAGGCTCGCCATCTTCAGCCGGCGGGGTCTACGTCACAAACCGCGTAGGTCCTTATTTTCAAAAAAAGCAAAACAAATTTCAAAATAGATTCGTCCACTTCTATCGGACGGGGTGTCCACCCTTAGCAGACAAGGTTCGCCATCTTTAGCCGGCGGGATCTACGCCACAAACCGCGTAGGTCCTTATTTTCAAATTTCAAAAACAGATTCGTCCACTTCTATCGGATGGGGTGTCCACCCTTAGCTGACAGGCTCGCCATCTTTAGCCGGCGGGGTCTGCGCCAATAAAACCGCGCAGGTCCTTCGAGGGATGCTCGGATTTAGTTGCAACCTGAATGTGGGTTGACAACGTGCTTAGGCGGACCATTGCCTTGTGGTCATCTTCCTTCATGGTTTTGAGCTAGTCCGTACGGCTCAATTTTGCCACTACCTGGGTCTTTGATTGGGGGACCATGTATAAGTATCAACGGCGGCCTTTGTCTTGAGGTCGTAAACCGGTTCTTTTTCTTTTGAGAATATCCAAACACGGGACTTTGTACAGCGTAGTCTGGGAATATTGTTTTAACTTTGCATACCTTTCTTTTTTTGTCGAGATATATTTTTTCCTTTCGAGCCACCAAGTACTCGTGCTTGGCGGTCAGTTCTTGTCAAAGGGGTTCTTTGGGGATACGCATTTTGTAATGTCCTTCATTGTGTTTGGGATCGTGCTCGTAAGTGCGAGCGATCTTCGTAGTGGTGTGCTACTCTTGACAAAGTCGTGAGGTGCAACTTTCAGTAAGGAAATTGGCAATTTTCGAGTCAAATGGATGCGGCAGGGCCCAATAGAAGTTAGGGCCCTTTTTTTGAGCTTGGGTTCATTTACGGCGCCCAGGCCTGGGCGTTGAAATAATTCACGCCCAGGTGGGGCGTTGAAATAATTCACGCCCAGGTGGGGCGTTGAAAGTGTTGTTTGGGCTGGTCTTTTGATGACACAGTTGGCCTCTTGTTCATTCGTTTATTTCATTTGGAAGTTCTATGTATTCTCTTTTCTTTTGTTTTTTCTTTGTTTTTAGAACGTGATGATTTTCTTGAGAAGTTGTAGCCGATTGGTGGACTACGGTGCTTGTCGCTTTGGTGCGATTATTTTAAGGAACTGTTGTTCTTAAGGCGTACAGTTATTGCGGTAGTTGGGCGAGTCTATATGTCCCGAGGAACATACCTTGAGGCGTAAGACTTTGACCGCTCTTGTTGTTGCATATTTTTCCTTTTGAACGTGTTCGTGAATGTTCGATACTTAGAATGATGATATGTATGTGCGAATGAGCGTTCATAGAATGGCCGTTGTGTGCGGTCCATTAATCAGTTTGCTTGAATTGTTTCATTTTTTTTGAGCAACGACTGATTTTAAATAGTTTGCTTAGAAGCTTGATAGGGTTCAGGCCCATTCATGAAGTGGGCTCAAACATCGTACCCTTTCGATTGTTCAAACATTTGTTTCGAGATTTTATTTTTATTTTTCTATGGTTGTTTCGTAGCTTGGAGCCCCCAAGTATGCATGTTGGGATGCTTCCTTTTGGCGTACGATTTTTGTAGGTTCTTTCGAAAAAGATGCCTCGGGGTTCCTGCTCGTGTGGGTGCGAGCTATCCCTTCCGTGGTAGGTAATGTTTTGCTACCTTTAATCCTTAATGTAGAAGTCGTGTGGCTTGCATTTGGGCGATAAGTAGTCTTTGCCTCTTACTCTTGGTCGTGCTTGCATTAGTGCAATGTGCCTTACTTTTAGACTTGTACTGTGGGATGGTTGAAATTATGGTGCAACGTAGGCTTGTGTGGCCTAACGGCGTGTCTTAGAACATTCCTCCAGGTGTTGGGATATTATTATTTTTTGCATTGGAGTACTTCATCATGCCTCGTTCAGGTGTTTGAACAAGTGTAGCATCTTCTGCGTGGGTTTGCACGGCTTATTACTTCGTTCAATGCGAGGATCCATAGGTGTTTCTTTCTTATTTTTATATCTGGGCAAAACATGGTTAGTAGAAAGATTCAGCGTCCAGGCTGGGGCGTTAAAGATATCGGCGCCAGCTCTGGGCGTTGAAAATGATTTCTGGGCAGAACTTTGACAGTATATTTTTTTTTCTTTCGCTTTTTTTGGAACGATGTAGACCGTGTAACGGGCGCTTTATAGGGCGCGCGTTATGTGCAGTGGTTTGATCGGAGTTTTGGTGACTCGCGATTTTCAGTTACCCTTGTTAGTGGGGTGACTTTATATATTCTAAGTAGTGCTTAGAATTTGGGAGGGGTTGTAGCCATTCTAAGGTTTGTTTTTCACAATTTAAAGCTTAGGATTGTGCCCCTATGATGTATGTATAGCATTAGCGTCGAGAATTTGCGATAAAATCGTCATTTCGAGCATTTTTAGAGTGTTTTTCTCAAGCCCCCAATTGTAACTACGGGATTGGCTTGGTGCTATAATGCTTTGCATACGTATTTATGCATTCATGGTGACAGGGATCATGAATAGTTTGAACCAGACTCGTTTAGTGCGAGGTACGTTCGAGTAGTGGCCTGCTACTTCTCTTGTAAATGTCGTATTATGCGACATCGCCATGGTCAAGGTAGTAACATGTGGAAGTGTTCCTTGACCAAAAGTTAGGTGCCTTCTTTACCCATAATCATATTAGAAATCTTTTTGACTCACTTTGTAACATCGAGATAAACACATACTTAGCTTAAACCAACGACACTTTATTATGTTCGAAGAAGTCTTTAAAAATCATTTGAAAATTATTTAAAATCCGAGTCCTAATGTGTACAATCCGAGGTGTCCTAAGTAAGTTTGACTTATAGAAGGGTTCGTACAAGATTACATGAGTGAATCAAAATACTGTTACGATTCTTGGAATGCTGTCTAAGGATTTGCTGGAAGCCAGGGTGCAGGCGTCAAGACATACTTGTGCCCGTTTGGCATATGCTTTAGGCTTTTAGGGCCATCTTTTCCAAAATTGCGGGAATATAAACCGTTTTCAAATTGACTTAGATTTACTTGGTGTATGTCTGTATAAAAGGTCGAGGTATACTTAGTTCCTTTCCTATCTCTTTCATTTCAATTTTTAGTCCCCAGTTACTGTTATGTCTTCCCATTAATAATGTTTTCAGATTTCGATTTTAGATGCCCGTGTCATATTCCTGAGTAGGGTGAGCCTTGGTTAAGTGCCAAGTCCTATTGACAATGTACCATTTTTTTTTATTTTTCTTCAAAGGGGATTAGCAAGCATTTGAATTACCATGAACGGGTGCCCTTAGTTCGAAGGAACGATGGGGCGATGCCGTAGAACAATCCTCTTTATTGCAAGCTTACTGCCCTTACTACTTGTTGGCGATCATGACTGTGTCTAGTGGTGAAAGAAGGTCTTTAAGCGAACGACTATGTCTAGTGGTGAAAGAAAGTCTTTAAGTGAGTTAGTTCGCTTTAGGGAGGGTCAAGTCGAGTACTTAGAGGTCATGGACGCTTGCGTTAGCCCCCATTCAATTGAGGCAGAGTGATCTTTTGAGTCTTGGCTAAGTGCCTAGGAGTGTGAGTGCTCCTTCTGGCAAGGGTACGTGCCCTTATTATTTTTCGGATGTGTGCTCATTAATTTGGCATCTTGGTGACTTGGATTCTTCCTTTGACTTAAATTTTCTTTCGACTTGGGTTGCAAGTAAATAAATTTTAATAAGGGACTCTATTTCTTATTCTTGTATTTCTATAGGCTTTAATATTGGTTGCAAATTGGTTGGATCGAATCATGGATTGCCTACGGTATCCGCCTTAAATAAATTTAATTTGAGAATCAGGTCTTGCGTAGTTCTTATCCTAGAAAATGGTTTCTTAGAATGCCGAATTCGATAGGTATGTTCTGAGGTGGAAACATATTATTTGAAACGTAGAATAAGTGAAGTTTATTATTTTATTTATCTACGTGCTTTGCCGTAAGCCAAAAATTGGTTTTTATATATTTTTTGAGTACATGTATTTTTGGTGGTACGTATATCTGAATACGTGCTGTACCCCTCCACGTGTTCGTTATTTTTCCGTGCATGTGCGGATAAAATGACGAGCACTTCTGGACAAAATTTGGCTAGCAGAGAGAATTCAGCGCCAAGGCTGGGGCGCTAAAGTTTTCGGCTCCAGGTGTGGGCGCTGAAAATTATTTCTGGGCGGATCTTTTTTGGTGCGCTAAATGCTTCTTTCTTTTAGACTAAGTTTAGAGGCGCTTTGCAAAGTTTCTTTTTTATTATTCTCATTTTTATTTTTACGTGAGCGTAGAATGTACTCTTCATTTGTCTATTTTTATTTGTGACTCAAGACGGCTTGAAAGATGGGTTGAATGAGATAGGATAAGTTGTATACGTATTAGTCGAGGCATGAGGATTACATCAACCAAGGCCAATGAATCAGCATGGGGGACGGTTCAAGGGTATATCAACAGGACGTATCCAAAACAAGTTATATGGTCATTATGCTAATGGTGGTGTAAGAGCAGGTTTGGACTTTGGAAATGATGGGCATGACGCACGTGTCAATGGTCGTGCGTGGTTTGCGGTTGATAACAAGTTCAAAAACAAGAGTTGAGGTAATAGTTTCTTGGGTTATGGCAATGAGAACATGGATGGCTAAATGAGCCTTAACAGGGAACCCAGAGCGAAGGCGTTTTAAGAGCATAAGGATTGGAAAGGGTAGACATCGTAGAATTTTATGATTTGGATTGGTGACTCAATTCTTTCCTTCGTTTACTTAGGTAAATGTTGCACTACGGGACTAAGTATTTCCTGGCTTGCTCTTTTCCGCTCTCCCTTTCCTCTTTCTATTTGTTCTTTCTTTTGTTCTTGGGATTCCTCCCCAACATAAATTCTCAATTTTTAATTTGGGCTAAAAGGTAGATGGTTGTGGTCTTTGAGTCACGAGGCGAGACTGAGTGGGCCTCGTTTGGTAGGCTTATAATGGACCTTTAATTTGTCTTACTTTGCAAGCGTATTTAGTCGTTTCTTAAATATGCAAATAGCGTAGATTCAAATGTGTTTTTACCTTATTGAATTTTAACGAAAGAATTACATCGAAAATAATTTTTGTTTCTTTTCAGATTCCAGTTTCTGGGATTTAATTGGAAGTTGTGATTTAGACTCAAACTTTCATTAATCTTTCTGATTATAACCCGTGTATAAATACAAGGAGGTGGCCTAGACTCAAAATAATGACGTGGCGTAAGCCTATAATACTTGACCCAACAACTCTCAGACTTAGGCTAATTGGACCATAACTTTCGTTGGTTGACACTTTAGATTTTAACCCTTGGGTGTTCATTTGTCATGATTTTGCGCCTTATTTATGTTTAATGTTGGCAAGGTAGTTAATTGGGGAGATCGAATTTTTATTTTTGCTAGACTAGAATCATTAGTGCCTTCTCTCTTAATGTGTATTGCTTTACCCCAATGGTAGCCCTATTGGTATGCCGATTGTTATTTTCATGGTGGTCATGTTGCATTCATTGAAA